>NC_065449.1:6200754-6502705 GCF_917563875.1 Diabrotica virgifera virgifera | reverse complement strand
ACTGGGCGAATAATTGACATGTACAGTCTTAATTTGATCGTCGATTTGCATGAAAATTGGTAACTAGTTAGAGCATACCTTAAGAAACAAAACCGATTTGGTGCCAACTTGCGCTTTTACTCTGGGGGTGGATGCCACCCCTTATCGGGGGTAAAAACTATTTTATTAAAAATAGCCACACTAATCGATAGAGGGACAAATTTTAAGCAAAATTTGTTATATCAAATTATTAAGGATCAAAAATTTGAATTTTTCTTGAAACAAACGCGATTTTTCATAAATAATTCAAAAACTGTAAGTTTTAACAAAATAGTTATGATTACCAAAATTGAAGGTAATAAAAAATCGAATAGATTCTTTACGTGAAAGCCCTTTTAGAATTAATTAAAAGTGAGTTATAGTTGATTGAATATATATTTTTTTCAGCTAGTACTCAAATCTAAGTATTCAAGCTTAAATAACGGGAAAACGATGCATTTTGTAAAATATACTTACTAAACACTTTTGTCAAAGTACTCAAGAATACCTATCAAGTGAGCTCCAGATGAAGTTGATAACATCAAAGCTAAGCAAGTGATGATGAAAATAAGCGAACCCTTTCGAAAAGAAGCGAACCCTTTCGAAAAAGTGAAAATTAAAACATACGCTATATTAATTAACAGAATAATTTCAAAGGAATTTCGGGAATGAAGTTAGGATTATAATTTAATAATTAAATTATCAAGTTCGTTTTATTACAATTCAAATATAACAAGCTAAAATTGCGAGCATTATTATAACGAAAACTTTATTTATGTATTTAAATTACTAATATGGAAAATTACTATCATATGCAATTATATCCTTATATTTAAATATTGTGAGCTATAAAGGTACTTTACTGTGCCATTTAACCTTCCGATGACCAACCTTTTTTTGTTACACGGATGACCAACGGGTAAAAAAATTACCCCAGTCAAAAATGACAATTGACAAAAAAATTAAGTTGTTTTAAGAAATAAAATAATGTATTCTAATTTTAATGTTAGTATTGTATCAAAAATGATATATAAACATTAGTAAAACATATTTTAAGTGCAACTGCACAAAACTAGGAATCATCATTCTGAACATATAACTAATTTTTTTTTAAATATACACTAATTTACGTCACCACAGGCTTAACAAACATTTTTTTAAGATTGGAATGTTTCTTACAAACAATTCCACGTAATAGACGGTATTTACTTAATATAAAATTGCAACATGGAAGGCCAAGGGAGTTCGTCTTTGACCCCAAATTCAGAAAATATTTTTTTTTCGTAAAATATAGGGAAGTTTTTTATTACAAAATATGAGGGTATCTAGAATGATATTAAAGTCAAATAAAAAAATAATGAGTTTAAAATTGAAAATATTTCTAAATTTATTGAATAAAAACATACATATTGGGGTCCAAATTTACATCCCTTGGGCCCCTTGGTCATCCGAAGGTTAACATTACTTAGGTTAACATTATTAATAATATTTATTTATTTGATATTTCAATTCTTTTGCCGTTTATGTGTCAAACGAAACAAAGACTTACATCTCGGGATAGCAATTTAGGTCTTGATCACTAGCATTTTTAGCCGATGTCAGTCGAATCACGCGCTAGTTTGAAATAATATGAAATTTTCATTTACGTTTTTCCGAACATTAGGTTTAATGCATTTTAGCAGTGTCTCTATTGTAGAATTATCTCGTTATCTAAAATTGCTAAAGGATCCTAAATTGCTGTCCCGGGATGCAACTTGTCGTTGAGGTCGGTTATCTCGAAGATGGTTTGAGATATCGAAATGCCGTTTTTAGATTTGCATTCAGGAAACAAAACTACATTGATATCGGTAGATAAGCTCTAGATATTGCAGGGGCGGCAACGCACGAATGAACGAACGGACTTTGCGAATTTATAAACGAAAACAAAATTTTCGTTGAAAATATTTATTTTTCACTTTCGCTGTCATATTCACTAAAATCGCTATCATACTTATTTTCATTACTCTCGCTATTATGAATCTCATCATCAGCTTGCTGATCATCCATCTCGTCGTCTGTTTCATTCTCAAAAATAATATCTCTAACAATATCTGGCATTTGGGACCCTTCAAACCATTTGAATTTATATGTGTTATCTTCAGCAAGTTCCCAACCATTTTGTTCAATAACCAGCTCTGTTGGATTTTTGAAGATATTCTTCTTTAGCGGCGAATCGATTAAGGGTAAAATTGTACATTTACCGCGCGCCTGCGCACACTGACAGTATGTAGTTCTGACAGTACCTATGTAGTTCATTGCTAATCTTACAAGATAGGTATGTATATATCTGTAACCGTGCAAATAAGTCATTAAAAGAATATATTAGTGGTTTTAGGAAATGTATTATTTATTATAATTCTTGTGTTTTTGGATTAATAAAATATTATGTAAGCATAACATTTTTACACTATATGTCGCCGTGTTGTGTAATTATATCCGAAACTTACATATCTATTTCTAGAGCCTCGATGGAGTAGTTAGAAATGCGTTAGCACTGAGATTGGAAGGTTGCGGGTTCAATTCCCGGGCGATTCATATTTTTTTTATTTTTGGTTGTTTTAATAAAAAATTTTTGAAAGTGGTAGATAAGAAAGTTAGTTTGATTTTTAAATAAAATACAAATAATAACCTTTTAAGTATATTTACTTCGTTTAAATTACCTATTATATAATAGAAGAATATCTTCTTACGTGCGTACATAGTACACACACATTCTTTTTTTATAGGCGTTCAACCAAGTACTTATAATATATCGTGCTCGTAAAAGATGTTGGTATAGCTCAGATTGAGATGGTGGTTTTTAAGTTATTTATGAAAAACCACTTTACACCATGCATTTTTTCACGAAAAATTCAAATCTTTGATCTCTAATAACTCCAAAATTATTGATTTATTTTAATAACATGATATAACAAATTTTACTTAAAATTTGTCCCTCTGTCGATGTATGAGGTTATTTTTAATAAAATAGTTTTCACCCCCCGAGAAGGGGTGGTATCCACCCCCAGGGTAAAAGTACAAGTTCGCACCAAATCAGTTTTGTTTCTTGAGGTATGCTCTAACTAGTCACCAATTTTCATGCAAATCGATGGAGGTGAAAACATTTAATGACTGAGCTAACTTTCCCCTTTCATCCCTTATTGCTACTTCCTGTATCCACTGAGGTGTCAGCCTGAAAGGGGTCATAATTATCAATATACAATAGACACATTTCACATGCCAAACTCCATATTACTTATGACGATGATTTTTCGGCTCTAGCTCTTAGACTATTATGTTAAAATGTTTTGCTGTCTCTGGTAGTGCCCAGTTATCTTTTAATTTGGTTACAATTCTTGCTTTAATATAAATATTGTTGAGTTAAGTCGTTTGTTTTATTCCTTAATAATAATAAAAATGATAACAACAACCCTATTTTATGTAAAAAACTATCATTTATGTACTCTTTATAAAATGTATTAGTGTATATTGGGTTCTACATCGTATAAAATTAAGAAAAAAAAAATTGCCCAAAAAAATTTAAAAAAATTTCGGGGGGCAAGCCCCTTTTTCACTTAGGTAGACCGTACCACTTCAGAAACCATCCCGGGTTTATGCACAACAACTTTGATCAAGGTCACCATACGATCAAATGCATAGTTTGCGAGTCTATACGGAACATACATACATACAAACATTCATTTTTATTTATATAGATGTCAGACCAGTCAAATACACTGCTCAAGATAATTAAATCTTACTAAGTGTCGTATCAGTTTTTTTAGGAACCAGCTGTACATCTCTTGAGTCAGCTTCACAACAGTACTGATACGTAAAGCCAAGTTTTTTGGTGGAAAAAGTGTTCTGTACGGTCTACGCAGAAACCACTATATTTTAAGTAAAATAGACGTGTGTACATACTAAATATAGTCGTCTTTAAAATATTGTGGTTTTGTAAAGGTTATGAGACTCATTACTTCGCTGAGGCGTAGGGTTGCAAGACATTTGAGACGAAATTGTGTATATACCTATGGTTTAAAAGTCTCTTCCGATAGAATAGTCGCAAACTTTATATGGTCGGTAAATATGGCATCTACAGCATCATTGGGGCAGTTGAGTTTTAGCCTATATCAGAACCGTTGCAAATAATAATAAATATAAGTTCAGGTATGAAATTTGTCAACAAAAAGTGTGCTAATTTAAATTTCTCAGCATTAGCATAATGCTATTATGTGTATCTAGGCAGCGTTTCTCAACCTTTTACCCTTTGCCACCCCCTATTTTCACCGCGCCCCCCCTCGTTCAATAATTTTGACAAAAAACAGTAAAATCTTACTTTTTAGTATTGAGTGCTCTTTATGATTATAACTCCTATTCATTGTTCATGTGTATTTTATTTTGTCAGAATTTTGTTTTGCTTTGATTTTAGTAAATTAGTTAATGATGTTGGTGTATTTTTTTATATGCTCATGCCCCCCATTACTAAAAGCGCGCCCCCCTAGGGGCTATACACAGACTATAACTACGTTTCTAATGGTTAGCTATCATTACTTTTTAAGGTACTAGTACACTTTAGAAGAACAAAAATAAGCATTTTTTGAAGATTTTTTTCTCAGAATCTTTATTAAAAATGAACATAAAACCTATTACATATTAATATCTAATTCTTAGAGAATACAAAAAATATATCTTTTTTCATTTATGCACGTTCACTAATATTGTAGAGGGCGCCAAAGTCAAGGCCTCGAAAAAAAGTAGTTCCGATGGTGGACAGTTAATCTCAGGATTGGGATCTCTGAAACTAAGAAATCGTACGGCATTTGAAAAAGGAAGGTTTCTTACGTGACAATTTACTACCGTTAGTGAAAAATTCTGCCAAAAAAGATTTTACGGAAATTTGAAAAATGTTTGTGAAAAAATCGCCCGTTTTTCTTCAGTTTTTCATGGTTAAAAAATATTTATCTTTTATTTTTTGCTCAAATTGTGGTAAATTGTCACGTAAGAAACCTTCCTTTTTCAAATGCAATACGATTTTTTTGTTTCAGATATCCCAATCCTGAGATTAACTGTCCGCCATCATTTTTCGAGGCCTCGAATTTTGCGCCCTCTACATTATTAGTGTACGTGCATAGATGAAAAGAGATATATTTTTGTACTCTCTAAGAGTTAGATACTAATATGTAAAAAGTTTTATGTTCATTTTTAATAAAGGTTCTGAGAAAAAAATTCTTGAAAAAAAATGAATATTTTTGGTCTTCTAAAGTGTACTAGTACCTTAAACTTTAGTATTTTTACTACAAAAGCTATATTACGTAGGTCAAAATTTTTGACGTAAGAGAACTGTCAAAACATTAAAAATTTTTGACGTAAGAGAACTGTCAAAACATTAAAATGTGACTTTTCATTATTGCCATGTTTATGATAAACATGGCAATAATGAAAAGTCACATTCTAATGTTTTGACAGTTCTCTTACGTCAAAAATTTTGACGTACGTAATATCACTTTTGTAGTAAAAATACTATATGAAACCGAAACCCTTATAGTAGGTACCTAGTAACCAACTTTTTGTTCGACTTAAATATCACTTCTCTTTCACCTCAAAATATTCAACATCTACGTATATAAGTGGTTTTTTTTAATGGCGGGCCGGATAGCTCAGGCGGTAGGATGTCTGACTTCCACGCAGGCTGGGGATCGAATCCCAGCGCCTGCGAGAATATCTAGACATTTTTAAAAATATCTACAGGCACCAAGTAGACTCAGTCTGAAAAAAAATGGGTACCTTATGTAAAACCAAGGGTAATAATAGGCGGTTGAAGCGTAGCACTGGCCCTGTTACCTTCCTTTTATATCGCACAGACTACCCTTCTATAATCCCAAAGCCGCGTTAGCTGTGTAGCGATACGCTTCATTTATTATTTTTTAATTGCTAATTTTAAATATTAACTTTCTTTTCTAAACGAAAATAATAATATGGGTTATTTAAAATTCACATGTGTTTCGTTCCTAAAATACAAAACCAGATTGTATAAAATTAATGTTTTTTTCTGGGAAACAAATTCCTCATTAAATAGTTACCTTATCAGACCTTAATAAATCACTTTTGAAATGCATTCGAAGACGCTTCTATTCCAGCCTCTTTATGTCAATAAATTAGTCTTTAACTTAAAACCAGACATGTGTTTTCAGTCAGTCGATACACAAGCAGACATCGGTCGGTGATACAACCCTGGCCTCAAACAATAACCACCCTCTTACGAGATATAAACGAAGCACGCTTGTTTACCCAAAAATAAATAAATATTACTGTTCGTTGTTTTTACACTTATTTTAATTTAAATTAATTGATTCCGTCAACACACCAACGGAACAGCTGTATAAAAGGGAGACTATTTTTGTTGTAATTTCCGATTTTTTCATTAGTTTTTGCACCAGTCCAAAAAAATGCAAAAAATAGCCTTTCTTGGTTTTTAAAATTTTTACCTTTGGTTTATTTTGAATCAAGAAGGCTTCCAAAAATGTCTAGTGACTTTATTAATATGACGTTTTGCAAATAAATATTATTTTAACTAGTTTCTTTTGCTTATTTAATACTTTTGCAGCACATCTATACCTATCAGATACAAAAGGGTCTTTTTAATAGATTTTTATAATCCACAAGGAAAAATTTCCTGTAGCTGGCTGTATACCATTAATTACAAAAATTGAAGAAAAATCCTCTATGTAAAAGGTATATTTATTTTAAAGACCCCAAAAAGGGCTACAAATACAAAACAGAACGTTTTCGCTCTAAAGAGAGCATCATCAGTGTTCTTTGCAAGATCTACATGCTAAGCCACCAGACCCATGTATTTTTGGTGCAAAGAACACTGATGATGCTCTCTTTAGAGCGAAAACGTTCTGTTTTGTATTTGTAGCCCTTTTTTGGGGTTTTTAAAATAAATTTACCTTTTACACAGAAGATTTTTCTTCAATTTTTAGATTCTTATAACTTTTTATATGTATTAAATTAACTAGTACTATCTATTGAGGTATTTTTCAACCTAGAACCGATTTTTGATATACAACTTGATGTTGATATATCTAGATTCTGAATTATAGAGCTAGATTCATTCTTATTTTATATGTCTACAGAAAATAAGTTGTAAATATTGTGAAAAAGGCTAGAAAATTTCGTTCATTAGATCTTTTATGATATTTATTTCTTGTTTTAAAAGAGTCGATTTCGTTAGTTAGGCAATTCATGCATTTACAGCGTGATATTCCCATGGGATAACTGCAACCGTATCTGTATTTCTGACCAACCTATCAGAAGTTTTATTACACGACGGCCTAATTAACAAACCACTTAACTCCAAAAAAAAATCGAATTTTGGGTTTTAATGTTATTACAATGATCGATGGTAGCTCTACATTGCTGCCTGAACAATAAACTCCAAAAAAAATTTAACTAATTCTAGAAATCATAAAAACAAAACACGTATCTTTTTTGGTGGGAAATTTGTTAATGCAAACCTGGTAACTCCTGGGTGTGGCAGCCTGTTTCCATAGTGTAGCATGTGCGTTGTGTGGTGCGTGGCTGATTCATTCTGTCTGTGTAAATGTATGTTTCCAGTTCATCCAGTGACTCTCAAATTTGATGGTAAGTTACTTTAATGTTCTAACCTCAGCTTATTCTCGCCTGTTTAAGCTCAAATATATTAGCAAATCGATAAATTCCAAGGGAAAGTGGTGCGTGGCTGATTCATTCTGTCTGTGTAAATGTATGTTTCCAGTTCATCCAGTGACTCTCAAATTTGATGGTAAGTTACTTTAATGTTCTAACCTCAGCTTATTCTCGCCTGTTTAAGCTCAAATATATTAGCAAATCGATAAATTCCAAGGGAATTATAGGTACTTGGTTTGCTTACAAATTAAAATGTTTGGTTAGTTTCCTATTCAGCGGAGTTACGGGTTTTGTTACTTACCAACGTACTGTTAAAGTACCACGTATCTGTTAAAGTAATACAACGTAACTCCGTAACTAAATCTGGAAAAACTCGTAACTCCAATAAAGAATTGTATTAGGTATATTTATACAAAGAAACGATCCTACTGATATTAGAATTATATTTATATTGGTGTTTTTAAAAATATAAAGTCAGTAGGTCCTACTTTTTCAAGTTTATTTAGTTTTTTGTTGCTCCTGTAAAAACAGGATAATGTGAGTTACGTGGTTTGTTAATTAGGCAGTCGTATAGCCCTTATTAAACAGTTGCTAAAAAAATCGATGTAGAGCAGGTGTATAAACAAATAAAGATTTACTGCACTTACAGGAATACTACAACAGTATATTTCCGCCAGGTATTTTATTTTAAGAGCATAGGCGCAAATATCGGGCCAGTGCTTTTAAATGCATTCATTTTTTTTTTTCGAATCCTGAGAAAACTAATAAGTATATTTGAAAAATTTAAACGCAGAATGAAAGTTTACATTATTACCGAGGGGCCAAAGTCCCTGAAAACTTCTATAATGTTTATTTTAATGTTACAGGGGTAAAAAAGAGAAAATTGTGTGTGATTTATTCAAATATCTTATTCAAAAGAAACTTTTTGTTTATTCTAAGGGACTTTCGGCCCTCGGTAATAACGTAATCTTTCATTCTGCGTTTACGTTTTTCAAAAATATTTATTAGTTTTTTCACGATTTGAAAAAATGAATCCATTTAAAAAGCATTGGCTTGAAATTTTGCGCCTACGCTCAAGAACAATTCCCAGTTGCTAGTAGTCTGATTTTATGTTAGTTACATATTCCTAGTCTTATTTGCCAAATGTATATAATTATTAATAGGTTTTATTATGTAAAGTATTAGATGTAAGATATTTGTAAAACAAATCTTTTCCTCATCACGAAAATGCTGTATTTATTAATATCTTTACGAACTAGAAATGGACGATGTACATGGTGATATGCAAAAGCGATTTATCTACAACTGCGAGAGAAGAGACGACAGACGTTCGTTTATGCGGTGCAAGTGACCTTGAGGGTTGCAGTCAAATCTGTTATACCGTACATCATTCTGCAAAAAATTCACATTATCTGTCAAAACCTGTACTAGTTCGTCAAGATATCTTAGAATGATTTTATGTCTTCACAAAAGCTCAATTCGTAGTTTTATTATAATTAAAATAAGACAAGTAAAGATTTGTGCCATAACTTCCTGTTTTCTCCGAGAGCAATCAGTGGCGAACAGTAGTGCTTTTGCTACACATAGTTTCAAAAGTTATGCATCACCCCTCGTATTCCCGATGTTTACGCTTTTATAAATCCGTATCTTTATCAAATATATAAATTCTGATATATCTATTCTGTCGATCATTGGTAACTCGGAGTCTACCAGACCGAGCTCTATTCCGTATCGAGTTTTTCTCCAGGAACCTATTGCATATCCGTGAGACATCACTCTGAGAAACACCCACTCTTTCCACCACCAACCGCTGTGAATGGCCTTCTTCAACTAAATCGATAATTCTTATACGGTCCAACTCAGAAATTAAAGTATGATTAATTTTTAATCACGTTTTCAAAAATTTCACCAGAATAAATTTTTCAAATGTTTACACCTTGGCAAAACCAGGTCAATTAAATGTGCATTCAAATAAAATAAAAAACCGAAAAAGGTATATTTTTTATAAAAAAAGGCCCATTAAATATGTGATAAAGATACGGATTTATAAAAGCATAAACATCGTGAATACGAGGGGTGATGCATAACTTTTGAAACTATGTGTATTATGTATTTTAGACCGGCCCTGGAAGTATTTGAGTATGCATACCTGAGGACCGGCAACTATGTTCAGATTCTTTTACCTGAGACCTTGAACAATGAAAAACTCAATCTTGCCGGAAGGTGCGATGCTGCCTTGTTACTCCCTCCCTCCCATGTTACGGGCAGATAAAAAGCGATTTTTCGCAAAAAAACATTTTTTTTTGTATCTTTTGGGTCATGCTAAGCAAAAAATGTCCTTACTAGTTTTTTTCGTAAAATGTATAGTTTTCGAGATACACGCGGTTCAACTTAAAAAAATCTAAAAATTGCAATTTTTGAGCCCGAATAACTTTTGATTAAAAAATAAAATAGCAATTATGATCTCAAGTTTAATTTATAATTACATATTACGAAATATTAAAAAAACTTAAATTCAGTATTTAAAACGTAAGTATATTTAAGGTAAAAATATACACCACAGCTTTGCACAACTAATATTTTTTCCTATTAATGTTTTTAATTTCAATGTTTTGAATTAATTACTTTGACATTTATGTAAAATTTCCAGTAAAATTCATTGACTTGTCACTACTGGCGCTCACGAACTTTTAAATATCCCCTCTATGTACGAACTCGCAGCGTATTGGGACCGTGCAAGTTCGGCAAAGCGACCCCTATTTCTACGCTCTGTACTATTATTCGCACTTTTAATTATATTGGCCAATTATATTAGTCCTGGTTACTGGATAATTGTCAAGGCCATAGTCCAAAAAAAATAATAAGAAGAAAAAATAAGATTCAGGTTATGTTATGAAAACATCAACAATTGTATGTAGTAAATAAAATTAGTTATTAAAATGCAGTACTGCAAGCAAAATACAATTAATTAAATTTACCTTTATATAATAATTGCATATCATATCAATATTGTGGAGCAATATGTAATTTTTCTGCTTCATTGACAGAAGGTATGAAATATACGTCAATTTGACAATTTCAATTGACAATATGAATTATTTAAGATAGTTGCAATATTTCTCCGCGACTCGCGCAGGGTCGTTTCTCGTTTCCCTTTCCAAGTACTTGCACACCGCGAATACCAATAACGTACGAAGAAGATACAGGGTGAGTTATGAGGAACGGTACATACTCCTTCCTCTTATAAAAGCTCCTATGGGGAATAACAAATGACCATTAAAAAGTGTCTGCCCTCCTTGTTTAATAATATACAGGCCGAGTTTCAAATTTTGACAGAAATTTATATTCGTCATAATTTTTGAACGGTCAGATCGATGTGTCTCTTATTTTGGTCAATCGTTACACTATTACCACCCAATCAACTGATTTAGTCAAACTAGAAAAAAATCAGGTCCGGCTTTAAAAAATTAGTTCGTTTGTGTCTTAGAAAAAATTTCACCATGTATACGCTTTTTGAAAACTCTAACATGAATTTTACAAGACAAATAGGCAGTTAAAATGGCATATTATTTATTTTTTCCCCACATGATTACTTAATTTTTTATAAAAAAATCAAATTTGACTATGAATAATAATTAAAAGTTTGGTAAAGTGGACCATAGATTTAAAAAATTTACTTTTATTACAAAATTATTTTTTTTAACAAATATTTAATTTATGATCAAATCAACTGATTTATTCAAACTAGAAAAAATCAGGCCCGTATTTAAAAAATTATTTCATTTTGGTCTTAGAAAAAATTTCACCCTGTATACGCTTTTTGAAAACTCTAATATGAATTTTACAAATTAGACAAATAGGCAATTAAAATGGCATATTTAGTTTTTCCCACACGATTACTTAATTTTTTATTAAAAAATCAGATTTGTCAAAATCCGAATTTTAACCTAAAAATGAAAAAAAAAAAAAAGATGAAATCACGGTTTAACTCGCTACAACGTTCCATTTAAAATTTTTTTTTCTGAAATTTTTACAGCACATATCTCTTACCATTGTGAAGGCTATGACAATTGTTGTAGACTTTCAGTCTTCTTCTCATAAAAGTTATGAATTTTTAAAAATAAAAGGTGCATATTCGTGAATTGCAAAGTTAAATCGCAAAAATTAAGTGAAAAAATTTAAAATTTATCTATTTGATCACGTCTATGTTAAACTATAGAGTTAAAAGAGAAGTGTTATGGGGAGTTTTAGATCTAGACGTGTTATAGAAAAAAAAATGGTGAAACTTTTAATGTTAAGAAAAACGTTGTTTAATTTATTTTTATGGTAAAATTGCGATTTTGACAAATTTGATTTTTTAATAAAAAATTAAGTAATCGTGTGGGGGAAAAAATAAATATGCCATTTTAATTGCCTATTTGTCTAATTTGTAAAATTCATATTAGAGTTTTCAAAAAGCGTATACAGGAAGAAATGTTTTCTAAGACCAAAATGAAATAATTTTTTAAATACGGGCCTGATTTTTTTCTAGTTTGAATAAATCAGTTGATTGTGTGGTAACATAAATTAAATATTTGTTCAAAAAAAATAATTTTTGTAATAAAAGTTAATTTTTTTAAATCTATGGTTCACTTTACCAAATTTTTAATTCATAGTCAAATTTGTTTTTTTATATAAAAAATTAAGTAATCGTGTGAGGAAAAAAATAAATATGTCATTTTAATTGTTTATTTGTCTAATTTGTAAAATTAATATTAGAGTTTTCAAAAAGCGTATACTGGGTGAAATTTTTTTGAAGACCCAAACCAACTAATTTTTTAAAGCCGGACCTGATTTTTTTCTAGTTTGAATAAATCAGTTGATTAGGTGGTAATAGTGTAACGCAGTGGTTCCCAACCTTTTTCGGCCTACCGCCCATTTTTCCAAAAACAAAATACTTAATGCCCCCCTTAAAAAACTCTTCGATTCTTAAAATTAGTAACGCACTTTCATTCACAATTGTTTTACCTTTTTCGGGTCAAAGGTTTTGGTTTTACCTTAAATATGATTCGACGGCCCCTTAACTAATCCAAGCAACAACAAATTAAAAAAAAATGTTTTATTCAAAAATACAGTATTCATGTATTGATCAAACTTTAACTTAAATACATATCATAAAAAACAATATAATAATATAACATTTTTAATGAGAAGGCTGAGCTTGATGTAATGATAGTAGTCTGTCAATATTTGGTTCCATACTTGTCATCAGCAATCTTAAATCACCTCGCTCCACTATGGACAGTCTATTTCTCTTCTTTGTTAATAAATTGCTGACTATGCTAAATCCTCTTTCGGCTAAATACGATGAAGGAAAGGCAATGAAAAACTTCTTTGATGCAGCCCATAAAGCTGGATATAATACTGAAATTTGACATTGCAGCCAAAATTCTTGATATCCATTTTTAAATTTCACTTTTAACTCTTCATTTGTTGACAATTCTATCAATTCCTCCTGTAGTGATAATTCTGCTGTTTCTAAACTTGAGAACGGTTCTAGCACCCAATCTGGAATAATCAGACCAAGGATATCCTGAAATCTATTCCTAAAATCTTCTTGAAGTGCTTCCAAGTGCTGGCAATATACCAGAATGTCTTCATCATTTGTCTCCACAGAGGAAAGATTTTGAAACTGATGAAATTGTCTCCGACCCAAATTTTGCCTATACAAATTAAGTTTTGACACGAACGAGGAAATAGTTCCTTTTGCTTTGATCAAATTCAAATTATCACCTTGTAGCTGTAGGTTTGTTTCATTAAATTTATCGTATAAATCAGTTAAATAAGCAATATCGCTCTTAAATTTTAATAAATTGTTTCTCAAAGAATCATCTTTGCTTGCAAAAAACTCTAAAACTGAGTCAAAGAGATCATAAAATCTTTTTAGACAGGTAGCCTTCGAAAGCCATCGAACTTCTGTGTGCAACAATAAACGATTAAAATTCTCGTCGTTTTCACCACACAGTTTTTTAAACAATCTATCATTGAGAGCACTGCTTCTGATCTTGTTAACTGCAGTAATTACATATTGTAGTGAACAATGAAGGCGATCACTAAGATTTTTTGCAACTAAATGCTGTCTGTGAATTACACAATGCACGGCGAGTATATTTGGTACCGCTTTTTTCAAATATGCTATCAGTCCGCGGTGTCGTCCAACCATTGCCGGAGCACCATCTGTACCAACAGTTATGACATTTTCCAGAGGTATACCTTTATCTGTAAAATAGTGTTCCAGAACATCAAATATCGATTTGCCTTTAGTATCTGTTTCCAGTGTTCTTAAAAATAACAGTTCTTGACAGATTTTTTCACTTTTTATGAAGCGAACATACGCAAGAAGTAAAGACTCATTGTTTGGCAGAGTTGATTCATCAAGCTGTAAAGAAAACTCAGTAGTCTTTAAATAATCAGTTAGAGAACGCTCTACATCCTCAGACATTTCGTCAATTCGTCTCTGTACCGTATTATTGCTTAATGGAATTTTTTTAATAATATCAGATGCCGGCTGGTGCAGTACAGTCCGCAAAACTTCACTTACAGCTGGCAGTATTAATTCTTCGCCAATAGTATGGGGTTTTCCTGATTTAGCTATAAGTAAGGAAATGTTATAAGAAACACGTAGCCCATCATCGTCTTGCTTTGATGCTGCTGAAAAGATACTAGCTAAAGTTGGACGTTTGAAATGTTGTTTTTTGAGCATTTCAAAATATGATAAATTTCTGTCTTTTCTGTCGGGATGTATTTTGGTCAAATGTTCTTGTAATCGTGAAGGTTTCATGGCTTCATTTGAGAAAACTCTCTGGCAAATTAAACACATTGGTAATGCCTTATTAGAAGGCGACTGAATAAAACCATACTTCAAATATTCGACATTGTATTGTCTGCACTTCTTCTTTGGATCGGACATACTGTAGGTATATCTGTAAAAATAAATATGCTGTAGCCACCGCTTTGATAATTTTAAATAATAAACTTTTAAATATTTTTTTAGTTAGCAAAATCAATATTTCAGAGTGGCGGAATATCCAAGCAAGTAGTCGAGAAATTTAAAACATGCCACAAGTAAATAAATATACACTGAGAGAAGAATTTAAGGAAAAATTACAAAACAACTTATTAAAAATTACCATACTGTACACATATTATAAAAATAACTTTATATTCAGTAAATAGTTTATTTTTGGCGGCAGTCTATGATCAGATACTATTCAGTATAGTAAATTTTATTAAGATTTTTTGTACTTTTTCCCCAATTCTTCTCTCAGTGTAGGTAGGTCCTAATTAACTTTTTACTTTGATCCAGTTTGTGCAAGTTGGTACTTTTTGAATATTTTACAATAACTATACATATAAGGAAACCCCCACTCCTCAACCTCTTCAGTTAAAGACTTAAAAAGGCAAACACATTGTAAAATGTATCACTTGAGAAAGGCACTTTGCCGAAACAGCTGTAGTAATAACATAGTTGTAATAAATTTTGTGGAAGTATAGAAAACAAACGTTTTTCAGTGTTTTATTGTGAGATAAAATGAACTTCCATCAAGTAACGGTCGAATCCATCAATTATATAAGGAAACAAATTTAGATTTATTACATTTTTACAAATACCTCGTAAATTACGATAGGGAAAAATAATAAAGAATTATAGTAAGTGATATAAATGCCACGTAGATACTTACCTTTGTGACAAATATGTATTACAATAAAATATATTTCTAATAAATGCACTGCAACTTTCTGCAAATAACACACAGAAAATTCAGCAACCTGCTTTAGCGAAACAATCTCGAATGATTAAGTTATGCCTGACCATGCCGCTGCGCGAAGGAGGAGCCAAAATTCACTTAAAGCAGAAAGGTTCTACTGGAAGTGGAATTATACTAACCAAAATGAAACGTTCGACTGCAACGTCGAAATTGTTGCAGTATTGGACTGAGTGATAAATAAAAAATTGCACGGTGCATAACCGAAATGCATTTTGTGCATTTAGTTTATATTTTCGGATTCACCTTCTCTATTTCTGTGTGAGAAGCGAAAAGCAAAGTTGTTAGAAGCAAAGAAGCAATGAGTTACTTTAGGGGGGCGGCAGCTGTTCCTCAACGCCCCCCAAATTTTCCTTGGACCCAAAAAGCCCCATTATCTCTCTTCAACGCCCACCGGTGGGCGGTACCGCCCCCGTTGGGAACCACTGGTGTAACGATTGACTAAAATAAGAGACACATCGATCTGACCGTTCAAAAATTATGACGAATATAAATTTCTGTCAAAATGCGAAACTCGCCCTGTATATTATTAAACAATGGGAGCAGACACTTTTTAATGGTCATTTGTTATTCCCCATAGGGGCCTCTATACGAGGTAGGAGTCCTCATGACTCACCCTGTATATTAATATTATGTGACACATGACAGAAGCTCGAAACAAATGATTGTGAATGAAAAGCCCTATTATGTGATCGCTGTCCCAGTCATGATCGCGATCACGTACATGCTTCACGCCACTGACTGATCTCATAAGCAGGTGTATATATTTTTTGGTCAAATTCTGTTGCTCTCTTTGTTTGTAAAGCTAGTTCAAGTAATGGTTTAATCTAAATTTTATTAATGAATTTAAGCGCATCTAAATCTAAATTCGGCGGTAATGAAATTAATATTTTTTAAATGCCATATCCCAAATTTTATATTTTAAGTTAGATTTATTGTAATATTGTATTATAAAAAGTAAAATAAGTGGATAACATGTGCTCCCATCAATAGTCTCAATCCTTGCAAAATGCTGATGTTTGTTATATAGTTTATCAAAAAACTGATAAAAGAATCGGTTGATTTATTGAAAAACCTTCAAAATGAGATGTGGTAAAATATTTTTAGTTGTAAAAGATTCTTCATTTTCGCAAAGTTATAATAAGCAAATTGAATTGTTTAAAAACTATTTAACGAATAGTTTTGAAATTTTTATCACATATTTTCCACTACAAAAGCCTCCTTTTGACGCAAATTTAAAACTCGTAGAATTTTTTTTTAAATTGATTAACAATTTATTCCATTTTAAAATGTTTACCTCCTTAACATTTAATAAGTAAATTGACCAAAAAACCCTTTACCATAAAATAGCCGATCCTTTTTTCAATTTTTTGATAATATATAATTGTTTTAACTTGTTATTCTACTCATATAGAACCTAAACCATTTGACTGGTCTAAATAATGTCCAGTAAAAACCGGTTGTTCTTCTACTGGCTTTAAGTTTACTATTAGATTGATAATAAAAATAATTTTGACACGATTTCTTCAAAAATCAATTAATATTACTCAGATTTATGGTATTCGTTGATCTTTTGTTGTTTGTTTGGGTTTATATGACTGCGGACACTAAATCCATTCGCCAATTTTACTATTTTTTATTTTATTAGTCATTTTTTCGTATCTTATCCTAAAACTAATTCTAATATAACAAACAATTCTACTAATAAATAATTATTTTTGTATTTTTTTTTAATAATTTTTTATATATATATTTTTATTAATTTTTTTCCAAATGATGTTCTCAGAGTTCCACAGCAAAAACTGCAACATTCTTCTTTAGCCCTCTACTTCATTCGAAAGCTATTTTACTATGGACTGTCCAAGTTCGTCATTCATTTTTTTCTACATATTTTTTTTTATATTTTTTTTAATTATTATATTTTTTTTTCTATTTTTTTTATATATCTTTTTTATAAAAGATATTTTATATTTATTTTTTTTATTCGTTGATCTTAAGAAAGCATATGATACGAGTAAGCTAAATCAATCATCATCCTTCTAAATTTTCGATAGTATCAAAAGCTTTCTCATGATGCGTGAATCGAGTATTTTTAACATCTGTAATTTTATGCAAATATTGTCAATCTAACGGTAGACGTATAGCGAAATAGCTTATATCTAATTAAATTATTAATTTGTCACTAAATATTCACATTTAAATTCGACAATTTTGCTAATTTTTTTATAAAAGAATTTATTTTGCACAATTATTTGCAATAAAAAACTCTTAGCACTCTCGACCTACCTTCCATTCACTGATATACCGCACTATTTGATAATAAATGTAATTTATTTTGACTTTAGGTACTGAAAATATTCTATCCTCTTTTATTTTTTAAAATGTTACAATTCTGTGATGATATTGTAAAATGAAATAAATAAAAATATGAAGTATTTATTTGATTTTTCTTGTGTGAAATTGAAATAGCCATGGAGACCTGAAAGTGACCTTCAAAAGTTATCGAGAAAAATAGAGATGGGATTTGTATTTTCGTCTATCGTATTATATTCGTATTTTCGTATCATAGTATATATCTCGGACCTATTCTACAGTTATTAATAATTTGCCTATGGCCTATATCCCGATACTGCCAAATGCCTTTTCATAGTCTACGAAGGCAAGAAATACGGGTCTTCTTTAAGTTCCATCTTCTATCGAAGGTTGGAAATCATCATGGCGGACCCTGTTGACTGCCGCCCTAAATAGTTTTGCACTACTACATTCGAACCATTCCCGTAAGTTCTTAAGCCAGGATTCTTCGTCTTCCCACATTTCGCTTTCCTCGGATTTTGCCTTACATAAGTTGTAATAATGAGTATTTTTGCCCTCTCATCACATGTCCCAAGTACTCAAGTTTTCGTTTTTTGATAGTTAGTATTAGTCCATTAAAATGTTACATTTAGTTTGCATTTCTTAGAGGAGTCAATTTTATTTTTTTAATGTGTAGGGGGGTTCAGTAGAAGCTTAAGTTCAAGTTTTTGGGGTCGCCACCCTTGTCCCCCGGCCGCCATATTGGAAAAAGGGGTGCAAAGGGCTCTCGCGCTTTATCTTCTAAACTAGCAATCCTACAGAAAATTTGATTAGACATAAAATGTAGTAAATTAAATTTTCTACAATTTTATGTCTATTACTTTTTATCGTCAAGTGACCAACAAAAAAGTTATAAATAAAAATATGAGAAAATTTTGTAAGAAGTTTCCTTTTGGAGGTTATAACTTTTTTTCCGTTCATTTCACAATAAAATAACATCATAGCGATTTTGTAGAGGATTTTTCAATGAACAATTTTCACTATAAAGTTGTTTAATTTTATTTATTATCTAGGTTTTACAGCGCTCCAATCTTGATCAGATTCTCGAATTCTCATAGGAATACAATAAATTTTAACTATTTAGAATGGGAAATAAGCCACAATATTATTAAAAAATGATTTTTATTAACGTTTCGACGCCCAAATCGGGTGCCGTTGTCAAAATACAAAATACTATTAATATAAACAAAAATGTTGTTGCTTAGTAAAAAAATTCTTCTAATAATTTATTTAATTTGACTCATTTATATCGGCAATTCAGATACATATGATACATTTTAAAGTAGAAGACTTTAAAATGATATTGCCAATATTTATGAGTTGCGTTCCTGGGACGACTTTACTGAAAGATAGTTCATTCGATTACATGAAATCAACCCCAACTCAAGAATATCCGTCACAAAAAAATCATAGCATGTGATCTGTCTTTAAAAAGACAACCACATGCAACGGTGACATTAAAATTCTCGCGTTAGAGATCTCATAGTAAATCACGAGGGAAAACCAGGAAAAACCTCGTGATACTATCCCGACATCGTAAGTATTTGGTCTTACATTTAATTTACTCTCAAAATTAATACCAAATTCTGACTTTACTATAATTTTGTTTAAATTATAAATAATATCAATAATACATGGGTATATAAGTAATACTAAAATATAAAATATGTACTAACTCGACTATTGACTTACTAATTGTGGTATTTTCTTTCTATTGACTTCCTCTTTCAGTATGGGTATCCACATCCTACTGCATTCCACCGAGGAATTTGCGACACAATTGGTTTCGTTTAGCATAATTAGAGCCGCTTCTTTGATTTTTCTCTTTTTACTATCTGTTTCTTTCAGGACTATATTGTATTTGATATTATGTATTAATAATACCTATTTTCAACTAAATAATGAATTTTATAAACAAAATTTTGGTCTAGCAATGGGCTCCTCTTTATCTCCATTATTGGCTAATATATTTATGGAGGATTTCGAAACTAATATCATTTCTAAACAAAATTTAAAACCCACTGTATGGTGGAGATATGTAGATGATGTGTTTTCAATATGGCCTCATAGATCAGAATTGTTGGATACATTCCTGAATATTATAAACGATCAAGAAGAGACAATAAAATTTACAATGGAAAAGGAATATAATAACACCCTGCCTTTCCTCGATGTTTTAGTCTTAAAGAAGGATACTAGATATGAGACTCAAGTGTATAGAAAACCAACACATACCAACAGATATCTCAATTACAAATCAAATCACAACATCAACGTTAAAAAGGGAATCATAAAATCCTTATATGATAGAGCCAAAATTACTTGTTCTAACGAAAATTCCTTTTTAGAAGAAAAACAATTCTTAACATCTGTTTTATTAAAAAATGATTATCCTTTATCGTTTATAAATAAGGAATTGTCAAGATTGGATCGAATGGAACAGAACAACATAGAACGGGATCCTACAACATTCACAAGAAATAATACGAGGAAAATATCAATACCATATATAAAAGGACTATCCGAGAAACTTAAAACAATAAGAAATAAATTCAACATTTCAACAACATTCAAAACAACCAACACATTGAGATCTATTCTATCTAAAACTAAACCTAACAATGAACAAGAAAGAACAAAGAATTGTATTTATAAAATACCTTGTGAATGCGAACAGTTTTATATAGGTGAAACATCAAGACCATTAAACGTTAGAATAAGTGAACATCAATCTTATATTAAAAATAGAGAATTTGATAGATCTCAAATATGTCAACACGCATGGGATAATGAACATAGAGTTCAGTGGAGAGATTCAAGTATAGTCCTGAAAGAAACAGATAGTAAAAAGAGAAAAATCAAAGAAGCGGCTCTAATTATGCTAAACGAAACCAATTGTGTCGCAAATTCCTCGGTGGAATGCAGTAGGATGTGGATACCCATACTGAAAGAGGAAGTCAATAGAAAGAAAATACCACAATTAGTAAGTCAATAGTCGAGTTAGTACATATTTTATATTTTAGTATTACTTATATACCCATGTATTATTGATATTATTTATAATTTAAACAAAATTATAGTAAAGTCAGAATTTGGTATTAATTTTGAGAGTAAATTAAATGTAAGACCAAATACTTACGATGTCGGGATAGTATCACGAGGTTTTTCCTGGTTTTCCCTCGTGATTTACTATGAGATCTCTAACGCGAGAATTTTAATGTCACCGTTGCATGTGGTTGTCTTTTTAAAGACAGATCACATGCTATGATTTTTTTTTGTGACGGATATTCTTGAGTTGGGGTTGATTTCATGTAATCGAATGAACTATCTTTCAGTAAAGTCGTCCCAGGAACGCAACTCATAAATATTGGCAATATCATTTTAAAGTCTTCTACTTTAAAATGTATCATATGTATCTGAATTGCCGATATAAATGAGTCAAATTAAATAAATTATTAGAAGAATTTTTTTACTAAGCAACAACATTTTTGTTTATATTAATAGTATTTTGTATTTTGACAACGGCACCCGATTTGGGCGTCGAAACGTTAATAAAAATCATTTTTTAATAATATTGTGGCTTATTTCCCATTCTAAATAGTTAAAATTGTAAAAATGCCACAAAAAAATAGCTTCAGAACAACATTAAGAATACAATAAAAAAAAATACTTTTCTATCTATATATTAGTCGAGCGGCAGCAATCGTTATGCCGAACACGAAAGTCAAAAAGGTGAATGACCAATTTTGGTCTATTTTTATGTTTTCGAGGTCGCTGAATCCGAATATGAAGTTTATTTTTATCTAGATTTGGTGGAACATGTTCAAAAATCAAATTTTATACAAAAATGCCGAAAATCAATTTTGATGATTTTTCAAATTTACCTATTTACCTCGCTGTATCTTTGGTCGCTGTAAATATTTCCTTTTGAAAATTTTACTGTGTAATCTTTGAAGCATGCAGATAACAATGGAATTTATCCTAAATACTTAAAGACATTAAAAAAGGAGTTGTTAGTTTTTAAACATTTTGTCATCATATTTCGTTAGTTTCATGTTTACTTAAAAAAGTTGAGTGACAAACTGTTTAGTTTATAATTTTAACGAACACAACAATAAAATATAATTCATGAAGAAGTTTTTTGGAAAATTTTAAGTCAAAATATACAATAGGAAAAAGTTACGTTACTTCATAAACAAGCGGCACACCCCAAAAAACGCTTATATCTCGAGATCCACGGTGTGGTGAATGGCTAATTTTAATCATACTTTATGATTTTGATATCAAAAATTCGTTTTTTGCTCTTCTTAAGAATTTTGCAATATGCGGTTGCGTCATTCTTCTGAACGGGCGAATTTGTCGTCAAACAACTTCTTGGGCCATTTCTACATATGCTTAGGGTTATAAGTTTTATAGTGGGGAGAAAGGTTAAAAACAGATTAATAATAGCATAGGAATGTTAAAATCATAATAAATTGTATGAATAAAAAATATATATAGATAGAAAAGTAAGCCTAACTTTTGTTTTTATTATATCCCTATGAGCATTCGAGAATCTGGTCAAGTTTGGAGCGCTGTAAAACCTATATAAATAAATAGACTTAAACAAATTTATAGTGGAACTTGTTCGCTGAAAAATCCTCTACAAAATTGCTATAATGTAATTTTACTATAAAATGAACTGAAAAAAAGTTATAACCTCCAAAAGGAAACTTGTTAAAAATTTTTTACATATTTTTGTATATATCTTTTTTGTTGATCACTTGACGATAAAAAGTAATAGAAATAAAATTGTAGGAAATTTAATTTGCTACATTTTATGTTGAACTAGATTTTCCGTAGGGTTGGTAGTTTACGAGATATAGCACGAAACCCCTTTGCACACCATTTCCAAGATGGCGGTCGGGGGACAAGGGTGGCGACCCCAAAAACTTAAACTTAAGCTTCTACTGATCCCCCCTACACATTAAAGAAATAAAATTGACTCCTCTAACAAATGCAAGGTACTGCTTAAAAAATGTAACATTTTTATGGAGTATATTATTTCCGGTTGATTTCCTATCCTTCTAGTTACTTCCACGTTTGACATTCTTTGAATCCATGATATTCGTAGGATTCTTCTTTAACACCAAAATTCAAAGGCGGCCAACTTATTCAAATGGACTTGTTTCAATGTCCACGCTTCCAAGCCATAAAGAAGAGTAGAGAACACGTAACATCGAAGCATCCTTAGGCGTGGTTCTAACCTTATATCCCGACAACAAAGAAAATTTTTAAGTTTAATGAATGATGCACGTGCTATTTCAATACGTGTCTTAATTTCTTTGGTTTGGTCTACATTTGATGTTATCCATGTTCCTAAGTATTTGTAGTTATCCAGACTCTCAATTACAGTATCTTCAATAGTTAATTGGATGTTTGCGTGTACTGATTTAGTCATGATCATGCATTAGTTTTCTTCAAATTCATATTCAGTCCGTACTCATGACAGCGCGAGCGTTCATTAAGGCGTTGCATTACATTCTGTAAATCATTGTTATCCGTTATTATTACTGTATCGTCTGCAAAACGTAAGTTGTTCAAAACTTCTCAAAAGTCAAAGTCAAAATTTTATTTACGCATATAGCATTTACAGAGTAAGTAGGTATAAAACAACAATAATTATAAAAGTACAAAGGATAGTTATAAGTATAACCTATATAGTCTTACAAAGTTAAATCATTAGAATATACATACAAGTCAAAATATATTAAAAGATTACTATAACAATAACAAGATGTCGTTGTGACTAGATTTTTTTTTCAATAATTATAAAAACACTGAAACATATATAACAAAAAGTTTGGAGGTAACAAATTTGAAATCAGATTACATATTTAATTAATAAGACACATTTTACCATAATAATTTTAACATTAATTTGATAGAAACTTTTTTATTTTACCACTAAATTTATTAAAACCATCATTAAATAAATCCAAATCACACTTTTGTAACATTTCATTTGTTAATTTGCTCATTCGACAAATAGGCGAGTTAATGCCATAATTGGTTCTATGAAACTCAATGTTAAGTAGTTGGATATTTCTGGAATTAATAGATGGAACACGCAGGCCAACAGCTGCCAGGAGATCTGGTTCATCAATATTATTATTTATGATTTTATATATTGTACAAATATCTAAATAGTTCCTTCTGGTTTCCAAAGGGGTTAAATTCCAACAACAATCCATTGATAGATATACCTTCTATTAAGTCTGAGAGCGCTTCTTGAAATACCGCTTCACTGTAGACATTGAAAAGTAGTGGAGACAGCACACAACCCTGACGGACTCCTCTCTGTATTATGATATCTTTGGTGTCCTGATTGTCAACTCTTACCTTGGCAGTTTGATTCCAATATATTAAATTAGATATAATTTTCATATCACGACTATGAATATTTTTGCTTTTTAATATATCTACAAACTTTTTATGTTGAACTTTATCAAATGCCTTTTTAAAGTCTACAAAGCATAAGTACATATCCTGATTCATGTCCATGCATCTCTGGGTAAGCACATTCAAGCCGAACAAAGCACCTCGTGTGCTCATGGCTCATACCATTTGTAAAGCCAAAGAAATACGGGTAGTTGGTATTTATTTGCCTTCTCTATCAATGTCGCCATTTACAGCAGATGGTCTGATGTACTAAATCCGTTGCGAAAGCCAGCCTGTTAACTGGTTGGTAATTATAAATTTTGTAAATTGACTGATTGTTAATAACTCTCATAAACAGCTTGTATACTTGACTGATCAACGATACAGGTCTTATAATTCTTCACGTCACATTTGTCTTCTTTTTTGTGTAAGAGTATTATTAGACTCTCATTCCAGTCTTTAGAATTTGTTTTTATTATGGAGACATTATATTAAATAGTTCTGTTAGTATTGGGATTGTTATTGTCTTGTATGTTTTCAAAACCTCAGCAATTATATCATTGTGTCCTGGAGCTTTATTATTGTTCAACTCTTTCTATTTTTAATCTCTGTATATTTGCTAGTACCTCTGATCCCACGTTTTTGAAGTTATACTTGTTTACGCGCGATATGAGGGTGAATTTTTATATGTTAAAACCTACGATCCCGGCGCATGCGCATTATAACTTTGTTCTGATTGGATGTTCAAATGACATGTCAAAAATTATCCAATATGGCAGCTGTGGTTTGGACGGTTGACGGTTTGGTTATGTATGGTTGTTGCATTTTAAAATTTGTGGGAAGAGAAACAACAAAGGTTAGTTAATAGTTATACTGCCTTTTTAAATAGTTTTCATATTATATTTTTGAAGTTATACTTCAAAATGTTTTAATTTATGTATGTATCAGTCCAGAAAAGGTGTGGAAAGAATATATTAGTGTTTTTAAATATATTTTTCTACAAACGTGTTAAAATGCAATTTTTAGGACTCCATAGGAGCGTTAAAAATGCTACTTTAAGGCACTAGTGCTTTAAAATTTTTAAGATGATACAGTAGCGATCAACAGGTAGCCAA
The DNA here is from genome assembly GCF_917563875.1 of Diabrotica virgifera virgifera. Lineage (NCBI taxonomy): Eukaryota > Metazoa > Arthropoda > Insecta > Coleoptera > Chrysomelidae > Diabrotica > Diabrotica virgifera. The sequence goes on along the minus strand of NC_065449.1, from coordinate 6,477,309 downwards.
AACGCGTTCCAAGATTGAGGCTGTCATTTTGAATATTTTTTCGAGATATTTGGCACACTTATTCGTAATATAATAAAGAATGGCGGTACAGAGCCCAATTTGAAAAATATATTAATATGTGGAAATTACTATGTAATTAAATACAATATTAAAATAATGAGCATGTACCGCCATTAAGAAGAACAAAAAAATACACTTTCTTCAAATAAACTTTTTTATCTGATGCCTAGATTTTGTGTCATTTTGGAACTACTAATGAAATAAAAAATTTTAATAGTTCCAAAATGACACAAAATCTAGGCATCGGATAAAAAAGTTTATTTGAAGAAAGTGTATTTTTTTGTTCTTCTTAATGGCGGTACAGGCTCGTTTTTTTAATATTCTATTTAATTACAGAGTAATTTCCACATATTAATATATTTTTCAAATTATATTGTACCGCCATTCTATATTATATTACGAATACGTGTGCCAAATATCTCGAAAAAATATTCAAAATTACAGCCGCAATCTTGGAACGCGTTTTCGCTACTGTTTCCTCTTAAGGCACTGCAGTTAAAAGTGAATTGTCAAATTGTGAAACGTCAAAATATTTATATTTCATTTATTAACATTAATATTAATAATACAACTTGCGCAATTTGAAAAAGGTGGTTTAAAAGGTTTTTTATTATAATTTTGTGTCTTTGGATTTGTCTTCCTTGGGCGTAAAATAATAAAACATCTATTTTTATATTTCACTTGTCACCGTGATGTATAATTATGTATATCTGAAAGGTAAGTAGCATGCGGCTTGATGGCCTTGTTGGTAGAGCATTGGACCAGAGATCAAAAAATCGCAAGGTTGCGGGTTCAAATCCCGGACGATTCATATTTTTTTCTTTTTTTTTTATATTTGGCATTGTTAAGTTTTGGTTCATTTTTGGTAATTATTGTTAATTTTTTGTATTGTAACTGTTAAGTAGGTATATTTATTTCGATGAAATTATATTATAATAGAAGTATAACTTCTTACGTGCGTACAAAGTACACACATATTCTTTTTTTATTTTTCTTTTAATGCCATCTTTTGTTGATTCGCGAGCTGTACAAGGTTTTGTAGAAGTCTTTGTTATTTTGTTTGTCCTTCCTTATTATTGCTGTCTTTAATGATAATTTGCTGAACATCCAATGTTTAGTTCACAGTACATCGTCCTTTTTGGAAGATGATTACAAAAGTCTTAAAAAATGGTCGTAACTGCTTCGTTTGAGTGAGTCTACCACTTTCTGAAAAATTTTAGAGTGCAGGTTGGACGCGTTTCTGCGGGACTCGCTCAACTGAAGCAGTTAAGACCATTTTTAAGACTTTTGTAATCATCTTCCAAAAAGGACGATGTACTATGGACTAGTTGATCTTAGACATTCTAGGCCTGTGTTGTTTTATCTATTAAGTTCTCATTCCATTTTTTATGTCGCATTTTAGTTATTTTGTAATTGTTTTATTTAGTTCTACGTATTCTTAAGTATGTCGTTTGTTTTCCGCTAGTAGTTATCTTCTTTAATTTTCGTTTACAGAACTATCTATAGATCTAACAAATTAAAAAGAAGAAGACAAAACTGTTCAACAAATGATGACATGTTTGTTTTTAACTGTAAGTCCAATGATCGAGTTCTCAACACAGTTCCTTGCAGTGATCCGTATTCATCAAACGAATCTAAAAATTATTCGAATTCTCCATCTCTGGCAAGGAATACGGAACAAAGAAAAGAATCTTCAAGGAAGTCGACGGTCAGCCATGGGAAGTGAAATAAATACACATATTTACTGTGAAATATTTTCATATTTTAGATTTGTATGCTTTGTAATAAATATAACTAATTTTAAGTGCAAACAACAGATGCAAAACAAATGGCCTATGCATAGGTTAAAAACTTATGGTTACTGTTTTAGAACTTCTTTACAATTAAAAAAAATATTCAACATTAAATAAACGTTTTAGTATGTTAACAATAATCAAAGAGACATAAATTAAATTTTATTTTGTCGAATGTAGGCAGAAGTATAAACGTTATATTTCTTTTATTCAGTCACTTTTTGCTGCAGAATTTTTTGACATTTTTACCAGAATTTTTCAAATTTAGTACCAAAATAAACGTGAGCAGGGCGAGCATTAAGCAATTGGTGAACTGTCAGTGGCAATGTTTAAAGAGAGGGGAGGGAATTTGTATTTCCCAGTATTTAGTGACAACAAAAATACTAAGCTTGAGTATTTAGCAATCAGTGGTGATCTCTGCATTCAGCTATAATGTAAGTACATTTCTGGTGTCGACTTAGAGGACGCATCTTACTAACTCTGCTCTTTGACTAGATCCAGAACATGTTTTCAGCAAAACGTCCAAGGCACTATAAAGTTCGTATTCGTCTGTTTTATATGCGATTCCCCACTTTCAGGAAATAGCTCGAGAGAGAAGCAGAAAAAAAGCCTTTTCACTACACATCTGAGAAAAATCATTGACTAGCTATGGGAGCTCTTGCTCTTGAAGGATACAGTCACATACAAATCTGCTCTGATGGATGTGCGTCTTCTGACTGAACGGGCACAATGTTAGAATGAGATTTCTGCAAAGTACAAAACCGATGTTATGCAATGACGTCAGTTGACAGAAGCCAGCAACGCTGAATCGTGTCTAGACTTTTAAACACAGTGATAGTTGGAATATGACAGGAAAGTGGCATATCCTATGATAATGTCTGTCGACGAGGAAAAAAACCGGAAAAAATAATTCCTTGCAGTATAGACCAGGACTAATCTGTAAAAAAACGTGTATTTTTGGATGTGAGAGGTGGCATTCGGATTTTTGCAGATAAAGTTAGGTGACACCTTCAGTAATAATAATTGACTTATGCTCCTTCTCAAATACGCCCGGAACATTAATAAAAAAATTAAAATATGTAAAAATTTCGAAAAACATCGATTTTTTTCTGCTTTCTTTGCTTATAACTTTATACGGTTCGTTTCGGAACAAAGTCGTAGAGAAATAAAATAAAGGTAATTGCATTTTGTATGATATATGATTGGTCAAAAATGTCTTATGGTATTGCCTTTTCTGCAATAAAGCAATAAATACAAAATAAGGGGGCAAAATACGCCTGTTGTTATTCAACGTTTCTTAACCACTTTGGTGGCACTTAGAACCTTAGTAATTCGCTTAGAAAATTCTTATAACTTACTTAAATGGTCTACCAAATTTCGTTAAAATCGACCTAATAGATTTTGCATAATAAATTTGCAATGTAGATGTTTTTAAAAAAGTTCAAATTTTTTAAAATCTTTCTAAACAAAAAGTAGACCATTTAGAAGTTGGCTAATTTTTTTACATATAAAGAGGTGCTCTACCTATCTAATGCACTTTACAGAATTAGAATCGGATTATTTAAGGGGCCTCAGCAATGTTTTAAAATTATAAACAATTTTTGGCTTATAAACAAAGAGCTTTGTTTAATAATAAAAAAATTAATTTTTAGCAATGCAAATAATTAAAACCGGTATAATTTGACTTAAACTTTCAAATGCTGTCAGCAGAATTGCTATTTTATTTTTTAATCAAAAGTTATTCTCGTTCAAAAATAGCAATTTTTCGATTTTTTTAATGTTCTACCGCGTTTATCATATTTGAGAAGGAGCATAATTCAATTATTATTAACGAAGTTCTCACCTAACTTTATCCGCAAAAATCCGAATGCCACCTCTCACATCCACCTAAAAACAGATCCTTCCTGGTCTAGTACTTACATCGAAACATTCAGTTAAAAAACGCTATTTTGTAGCAGTAACCTTAGCAAACAACAAAAACATTAAAGTAAACACTTATTAACAAGGGAATGTCTTATAAAAAATAGTTTCTAATTCTCTTCAAAACTACTTATTAAAATGCATTATATAATCATCTGTTGAATGCACAGTCACAACATAGTTACAAATAAATATAAATATATTACTCTTTAACGAAACAAGTTAAAATTTTAGACGCGCTGGATCTCAAATAGCTTTACATCAGTGTCGTACCAAACTGGAGGATCCACATTCCTAAAACACAAAAAATAATATTACAAAAGAAATACTGAATTATTTATGGTACATGTTACATCACTCAGGCAAAAACTTTTTGGATCTCCTATTTTTGTGAAACTTGGTGTATGGCTTCTGCGGGACGTAAAAATAAGATATTTACGGTCAAAAAATCTTTTTCTTTTTTTTTCTCAAAATGTTATTTTATGCGATTTTACAATGATTAGGTGTTTATTTAAACAAATTTGCATTTTATATTGTAAAGTATCAATGAAAACATAATATTTTAATAGAAGGGACTCAAAAATGTCATTATAACAAGTTATTTTGATTCAAAACAAGTTTTTGATCAAATTTTATAGTGTAGAAAACGTTAAAATACCGTTTTTACATTTTCCTCCATTCCGAAAATACATCATAATCGATCTGGCTGAAAAGTTGCCCACAAATAGCCAAAACATAGGACTTTATAAGGGTTAGAAGGATTTGAGTTATATTACAATACCAAGTTACATGCAATAATATCAGACTCCAAAGTATATTAGTCCAGTCGGAATAGCATTTGACCTTGCATGCCGAGCTGCCCAAAAGTTTAGTTTTCTTATCTTTAGAGGGGTCAATAGTAGCCTAAATTTAAAATCGCGAATGAATTCCTCCGTTACGTTAGCTGCCATCTTGATTTTAAAGGAGAACCTGTTTTGCTCAATATCTCCGACCATTTTTAATTTTTCGACAAAAATGGTAGGAGCTGAAATTGTTCCAAATAAATCATATTTACAATCATTACAATTTCTTTTTAACAATTTTTGTTGTGAGGTCGATATTTTCCGAGTTAACTGTATTTACACTAGACGCCTATGTTTTTGACTATGATATCGCATGTAACTTTTTTTGGTATTGTAATATAATTCAAATCCTTTTAAACGCTTAAAGTCCTATGTTTTGGCTATCCGTGGGCAAATTTTCAGCCAAATCGATGTATTTTGTGAATGGAGGAAAATGTAAAAATGTATTTTAATGTTTTCTACACTATAAAATTTGATCAAAACCTTGTTTTGAATCAAAATAACTTGTTATAATGACATTTTTGAGTCCCTTTTATTAAAATATTGTTTTCCATTGATACTTTACGACAGAAAATGCAAATTTGTTTAAATAAAGACCAAATCACTGTAAAATTGCATAAAATAACATTTTGAGAAAAAAAAAGGAGAAGATTTTTTGACCTTAAATATCTTATTTTTACGTCCCACAGAAGCTATGAAATGTATTTTCAGACAAATCGGAGATCCAAAAGTTTTTTGATCCAAAATTGAGTGATTTATACAGAGTACAGCCAAAGTGTGGAAATGTCTAATTATGTTAAATATATTGTACGGATTGTACAAAAACCGGGATATGCCTATTTTGCAATGTGGACATTTCAAATTTGATGCTTAGTGTTGCCAGATTTTCCATTTTTCTGACATCATTTGTCACTTTGGTTTTTTGAATACAACACACGGTATATTAACAACAATCGAAAGTTTTATTTCAATAAAATTAAAAATATTATCAAAATAAAACTTTTATTGAGACCAAGTTTCTGGTAACGCCTTCGCGGTTTCTATAATTTGCAAACCATACGAATGCTGAGGCAAAGAAGGCTAAGGGAGATCTAAGAATTGCATCTAACTTCCTGCTTGCTCATAGTGGCAAAAATTCCAACGAAAAATTGATCCCACATACTCTGTTAGGAGTAGACTAATAGAAATAAATATTTTTGCTGTAAAACGAAAACTAGAGACGTCTTATACTTCGATTCATTCAGAGAGTGCCATAAACACCCTAACCGGTTTCAAGCTCCTAAGCTATCATCAGATTTTTTTTTAATTTGATTAGTTCATGAGGACCTCTAATATTATCATCACCAATGGTGCTACAGCCCTAGAAAAGAGCATCGACCTTCCCAAATCTCGTACGCCAGTCAGTCCTATCCATTGCCAACCGTTGCCAGTTTGCTGCGCCTATTTTTTCTATCCTTCTCATCTACATCATCCTTCCATCTGAGTTTTGGCCTACCCCTATTTCTACTTCCCACAGGTTGTGACATAAGGATTCTTCTAGGAGGGTTGTTATGCTGTGATCTTGCTAAATATCCTGCCCATCTTAGTCTTCCGATTTTTATAAAAGATACTACGTCTTTACCACCAAATATATGTTTATATCTGTGGTATACCTCGTAGTTGTACCTCCTCCTCTAAATACCATTTTCACAGATGCCACCGGATATTCCTCTCAGGATCCTTCGTTCAAATATAAGCAGAAGGTTTTCATCTGCCTTGGAGATGGTCCATGTCTCTGATCCATATGTCAACACTGGTTGTATAAGGGTTTTGTATAGTATTTTTACTACAAAAGCAAGATTACGTAGGTCAAAATTTCTGACGTAAAAGCACTATCAAAACATTAGAATGTGACTTTCCATCATGGCCACGTTATTGTCATTACTTGTCAGCTATTTTTCTTTGTTTTTGTGTACTATAAAAATAATATCTATAATTCTTTATTCTAATTAATGATGTCAATCGGATTTCATCAATTGCCGAAATATATTAATCATAATATGCCAAAATATTTCTTAATGTTAACGAAAATAATGATATTCCATTACATCAACTCTAGAATTGAAATTTGTGTAGCACAGCTAAAATACGACACCAACACGGAACTGCCCGATCTTGTATAAGCGTCCACATGGTATTTTAATAAAAAAAAACGTAATAGCAATTACATTGAGAATTTTAGAATTATATATTAATTAAATAACCAGAAACATTTATTATTATCAATAATATAAATTTTCTAAAACAATTATTTAAGTTCAATATTCCAAAAAATAATAATTTTAGTTAAATATTTTAGACATTCGTACACTACTCATACATTCAAACGCAAATGACAGCTGTGAAATAATCTATATTAATAATTATATCTACACTATGATAATATTGTTGCTAATTAATATATTTCGGCAAGTAATGAAAATCAATTGACATCATTAATTAGAATAAATAATTACACGCTGTGAGCTCGTAGGTAGAGGGGATAACAGTGGCGGCTCGTCAGAGGAGGCAAGGGAGGCTCAGCCTCCCTATAAATTTTTTACACACTCTATACTGTTTTGTTTATCATGAATCGCGAAAACAACAATTACTCTCACTATTATACAACGTGTAAATTCCATATTATCACTAATTATCCTTACGTACGGAGTACGGAGCATTAGCATTAGAACGCATGATCGCGTCTCAGTTTTATTACATATTATTGTAGGCAGGACCCTGCGTTATCCCGAGATGCACGAACGGAGCCGAGAAGCCCAGCATTCTCCGTTGCTAATGCTCCGTGCCGTGCAGCAGGCGTTTAAGGAGACCCGGTCTCCTAACAGTGGCATCTACGGCGCCATCACACGCTGCCCGGAGATATACCAAGGGAGGCAGAGTAACTTCTCAGCTCCGTTGGGTGGTTGGGTGCGTCTGGGGACAACGAATTTTAGGGTCCTGACTAAAAATAATGAAAAATCTAAAAGTGCGAATTTTGTTATGAAATTTGGTATGTGGGGTTATAATAATATTTGGAACAACTTGCTCAAATAACTTTTTCCGATATCTCTAACTCAAAGCAAAATATCGGTAATTTATCGTGTTTTTGAATCCGCAGTAGGCCGCGTTTAGAATTAAAAAAATTCAGTTGAGTATCTTAAAAAATTTGAAGCTTCATTATGTATGGACTGCAAAACTTCAAATCTGTATTTATTTTGATATGCATAGGTATCTATTTACAAATAGATGGAATTGTTAACAAATAAACGACACAAACTTTGGTATTAAACTTTTACTATTAGACTAACTATTTTTAAAATGATGATATCATGAAATTATGAATTAGGATGATATTATGAAATGTAAATAAAAAATGGTCAAATGATGGAGCCTTAAATTACATTTTTTGGCGCATTTTTTTGCTAGTGCAAATTTGTCTAGATATTTTACAGTTAGGTATAGCCTCCCCTATTGTAAAAATCACGAGCCGCCACTGGGGGATAATTACAAATTCGCGAGCGCCAGTAGTAACAAGTTTGTAAACCTTTACTGGAAATTTGCTTTTTGACGTTCTGCATTAAGAGTTGCATATTATAGCTTTTAAATGTCTCACGAAAGTTATTGCATTAAAGAGTGTCGAAAAACTGGTTACAATAGTAACTGTGTATTCTACAACTTTCCTGTCGCTAAGCATAAGGTGATTCAACGACAAAAATGGATTGATGCAATTAGAAAAAAGTAAGTAAACACAATTTTAATTTTAAAACAGTAGAAAAATTTGAGGTAAAGGATCAGTTAGCACACTCTCGAATTTTGACAATTTCAATTTTACAATCCAATCCTGAAACAAAATTTGAATGCGTGAAGGTAACGACCAATCACAACAAACGTAGGATGCCGTTAACTGTCATTTATAAGTTAATATTTGAGAAGTATTATACCATAATTATATTAAATTATTATACTTTTTTGCAGAATAAATTTTTTCTAATATTAGTTGTCAACATATACGTCAAAACGATAAGCAAAAGCTAAAAAATAATCATAATGAATAATAAATTCTGTACTTACTGCTATTAATTATCGATTACAATCCAATTACTTCTTTACGTTGTAAATATTACACGATAAGAATTAAATAATAAGTCTGAAACAACTATTATTTGCTTTTCTACTGTCCTCTTTAAAATTCCGGCCGAAATAGGAACGCTAGTCAACCGTTAAATGGCGATAGCAGCCATATCAGCGAAAACTCACAGAGTATAGGCAACACTTTTTTCTCTCCAGAAAATTTCCGGTAAAAGTTATACTAGTAATCCTGTAGGTAGGTGGCGATACCAGCGAAGCTCGGAGCGGATAGATATTATTTTTATAGTAAACAAAAACAAAGAAAAATATCTCTGACAAGTAATGACATAAACGTGGCCATGATGAAAAGTCACATTCTAATGTTTTGACAGTGCTCATACGTCAAAAATTTTGACCTACGTAATCTTGCTTTTGTAGTAAAAATACTATATATGGTTATTTTTGTTTTTTGGATTAAGTTTCTCATATGTCTACTCATTCCAAAATAGCATTTGTTTGCTAAGATTATCCTTCGCTTGATTTCTTCCGTCATAACGTTTTCCTTGGTGATCAGGGAGCCTAAGTATGTGAATTTCTCCACCACTTCAAAGGTAGTGTTATCAACCGTGAACTGGTGACCAATGTTTCTGGCTCTATTGTTGGGTGTTGATGCCATCATCTCAGTTTTCTCCTCATTTATTTGCAGGCCCATATTTTTTGAGACATTTGAGAAGGTGGTCTACATTTCTTCTAGCTTGCGTGTTGTGCGGGCAACTAGGTCCACATCATCTGCATATGCCAAAATTTGGGATGATTTATTAAAAATATTTCCTCTGTTGTCTATTCTGGCATCTCTGACTGCCTCTTCCAGAGCTATGTTGAAGAGGAGACACGCCAGCGCATCTCCCTGTCGCAGCCCAACATGCGTTTCAAACGCTTGTGATTTTTTGCCCTGTATTTTGAACTTGCAAACAACTTTACGCATTGTAGCCTTAACCAATCTTGTCAGTTTATCGAGGATGTGGAATTCATCCATGGCTTCGTACAATTTAGGACACTTTCATAAGCCGATTTAAAATCAACGAAAATATGGTATGTGTCGATATTTAATTCATTGTTTTTTTTTTCATTATTTGCCTTAGCACAAAGATCTGGTCTGTTGTTGATCAACCAGGCCTAAAACAACTTTGATATTCGCCAAGAAGCTCCTCTGAATATGCACTTAGGCGACCATATTATAAGATATTCGAAAATATTTTGTATGCTGTATCAATGAGAGTTATTCCGCTATAGTTTCTACCTTCCAATTGATCACCTTTTTTGTGTAGAGGGCAGACGATTTCCAATACACACTACTCTTCCGGGTTTTATTCCTCATTTCAGGCTCTCAGTATTATTTTATATATTTGATTAGTCAGAGTACCTTCACATTTAATAAGTTCCGCGGGTCTGCCATCACTTCCTGGAGATTTATTATTTTTTAGGGGTTTCATTGCATCCCTCTAATATTATAGGCTATTAGTGTAAATGAGATCGTTACAATAGTTACCTTAAATATATAACTCCCCACATATACGTTCTAAACCAAGTAGTAGTGCCCGAATTCGCCTGATATTTCCTAATTAAAATAGGATGAGGGACGGGTAAAAGGCCTACTAAGGTACCGTGCTGTAAAAACTTCAATATTTCGCTTTCATCAGTCAGTCCCCTGAAATCAAGAAAATAAATACAGATAAAAAGTATGCCACGAAGAACGGTAAAAATGTATGTAAATGTAACGGTAAAAGTTAATTCATAACCATAAAACGCTGAAAAATTTGTAGAAATAGGAAAAACAAAAGACAATAAATTGAAATAAGACTGAAAATAAAACCCAAACAAACAATGTTATGTTTAAAAAAAAACATGATGCACAAAGAAGAAATAAATAAAAGAAAATAAAACAATTTTATTTCATTTCCCAGTTCTATCGTTTCTTGCAAGGCAAGGATATCTATTATATATTTTTCTCTTCTTCTTCTTTCAGTACCCTGTCCGATTATCGAACGTTGGCGATCATATTGACAATAATAACTTTCCGTCTCATACTCCCGTTAAAAATAGAAGATAGTATTAGCAATTATCAAGAAAATAAATGAATATAAATACAGAATTTGTAGTGAAGGAACCAGTCTGAATAATAAATGGGTATAAAATATAAAAATATGAATGTATATTAACTATATTTTAGTGTTAAGTAATATGTAGTAAAAATAAATTAAAAATAGATGTAAATAAATTGAAATAAAAACTAAATAAATTAAATCTTAAAATCATTGAAATACACTCTGTGCCAAAATTACCTGGCCTCCTTAAAAATGGGTCATTTTTGATGTCTTATATCTCCTAAACCTGTTGTCCGATTTAAGTAGTTTTTTTAATATGTTTTAGCCTGATTCCTTGACAATCGTTATAATAATATTGTTGCTAGACAGGTAAATTTTCATTGTATACCGGGTGTACGAATCAAACTGTGTTTTTTTCTTAAAGTTTGCATCACCCTGTGGAATATTCTAGCATTTGTAGAATACTGAAATTAAAACCTAACTATAGCCTCATGCTTTCTCAACATTTTGTTGTTTGATTGATTGGCTTATGTTGGATAATAAGAAACTTAGGTGCTTTAACAACTAGACATGTTTTTTTATCAATACAGGTTGTTTTTTAAAAATCTTGGCAAAGTTTAAAAAGTAATTCTGCATGAAAAAATAATCACAATTTGCTTTATAAACTTATGTCCGCAAATGCTTCGTTTCCAAGATAGGGGGTGTTGAAATTTTTCTGACAAACTGATGATTTATTTATTGCTTAAAAACCGGTTGAGATATGCAAATGCAATTTGGTGGGTTGTAATACGTAGTTATTGCATATTTTTTGACACACAATTATGAATTTAATATTCACCATTGGCGCGCATACGGGTAACATGAGCCATCATATTACCCGTATACGCGCCAATGGTGAATAGTAAATGCTTAATTGTATGCCAAAAAATGTGTAATAACTACGTATTACAACCCACCAAATTGCATGTGCATGTCATAACCGGTTTTAAAGTAATAAATAAATCGTCAGTTTGTCAGAAAAATTTCAACACCCCCTATCTTGGAAACGAAGCATTTGCGGACATAAGTTTATAAAGCAAATTGTCAATATTTTTCATGCAGAATTACCCCTTAAACTTTGCCAACGTTTTTTAAAAACACCCTGTATTGATAAAAAACATGTCTAGTTGTTAAAGCACCTAACTTTCTTATTATCCAATATAAGCGAATCAATCAAACAACAAAATGTTGAGAAAGCATGAGGCTATAGTTAGGTTTTAATTTCAGTATTCTACAAATGCTAGAATATTCCACAGGGTGATGCAAACATTAAGAAAAAAACACAGTTTGACTCGTACACCCGGTATACAATGAAAATTTACCTGTTTAGCAACAATATTATTATAACGATATTGTCAAGGAATAAGGCTATAAGATATTAAAAAAATCACTTAAATCGGACAACAGGTTTAGAAGATATAAGACATCAAAAATTACCCATTTTTAAGGTGGCCGGTTAATTTTGGCCCAGAGTGTATATATGTATCTATTTAAAATCTACTTACTTATCAATGCAAATCTTTTCAACTTGAGGCACGAGAACTTGTAATAATCGCATGATAGTTTGGAGTGGTAATTTGCTCTTCCACGAATGCACCCATTCGCTGGTCGGTACCCATTGTCCGTTTATATTATCACTCGGTGCACTAACTCTTAAACTATTACGCTGGAAAAGAACAATCAAGGTCAAAATAATGCTAGAAACAATAGCCCATAGACGTATATATAAATACACACCAGTCTGTAGAGTGAAGTGACGACACCACCTTTTTTTTTTCGTTGTTAGATGTCTCATTTTAAATCAAGTAAGTATACAGCGTCTGTTTTTAGTGGGTGTGAGAGAGAATGAGGAATTTCAATGCGCTAGATAGAGACATACCGAATAACCACAAGAATTCTTATCGTCAGCATGTGCAGCTTGCTCGGTCTATTTATATATACATCTATACAACATCCCTAAGAAAATATGTTTATTAAGTTTCTCTTACCGCATTCACTGATCTGGTTAGTGTTCCAGTCGGGGATGGAGTCGGAGATTCTTTCAACTCGTACGCGTCATTGGTATTTACCTACAAAATACATATCTCATAGTCAAATACGCATACATAAAAGAGTAATTAAAAATAAGTACATATAAAAAATAAGATTAACTTATGTTTAAACCGGCTCTTATTCGCTGCGTGCGTGACCATGGTGGATATACACGAAACTATACCAGCGCCCGTAGCGGCGAAATATGACAACTTTGGCGAATAATGATTGAATAATAATTTTTATCGCCAATCGTCACTAAAGTTATTTATTATTGTACTCATTTGCCCTCATTTGCGGCAGTAAAGTAACACTTTATTGTACTGAAAGAAGATTTTACTTTACCTGCCGCGATTAATCGATATTGAATGTAAGTGGTCGATGGCAGTAATCGATTACTTATTTGAGTAACTTACAATTTATTTACTTTAGTTATTTAAAAATATTGTACACAATTTGCGATATTATCAATTAAATTTATGTCAAAAGTGGAATTATGTAGTACTTTGCAATTATATTCATATAAAATACATTAAAACTTTACCGATTTAGTAATTATTCAATATTGGTAACTATCGATTAAAAATCAAAAGCGGCCATCTTGCAAAAGTTATCTGTCATCACTGTCATGAAATTATTATGACGTTTAAAATTTAAAAAGTTCTTAAATTATAAATTGTAAGCAAGTGTTAAAACCAATATCAAGTTGTTGGCGATAAAATTTTGTATGCACCACATGAGTAAAAACTCTTTATCGAACTCGTCTGTTATTCGCCTCGCTCGCTCTGCTCATAATATCAGACTCGTTCGATAAAGAGTAACTTTACTAACTTGGTACATAAATAACTATTTTCAATAGATATTTCGCTTACCTTATTATTGCCGTTTTTATTTTTATTACTTATGTTTATATTTTCATACTGACTTTCTTTCTCCGATCTGCTGGTACCCTATCGTCATCTATTTCCATTTTGTGTTCCAAAATTAATAGTTCAATAGACCCAGCTAATGTTAAAATCTAGTACATACTAATAATTCACACTGCCTAATTGCGTTCGATGTACACTTAATTAATATTATCACCGACAACTAAACTATAACGAAAAAGTGAAGAAAAACCCTTAAAATTGATATTTTCTTCAGAGAATTTTCAAATATCTGTTTTTTAATTTGACGTTTATTCGACACTCGAACTATTGTCGTTTGATACAAACAACAAAATATATCAAAAATGGTAAATAAAAATTACATATTAACGCTAAATATGTCATATCTGTATCATATGTTTAACGTCAAATTGTGTTCGCCAAAAATTTCAGGCGACTACACTAGGTGTCGCGGTAGTCATGCACGGAGCGAATATGGTTCTGTCAACTGTCATCGCGTAAATGTCATTTGTCGTAATGTCATAATGTCGTATGTCATTAGTTATCCTTTTGTTAAATGACAATGACAACCCAACCCTATAGACGTGTATATTAACATAGCAGTGTGTGACATCTTTTTATTCGTTGTTACTTATGTCTATGTCAGTCATCACGTAAGTAGAGCAGCGTCTCTTTCTGATGAGGGTAGGAGAGAGAAAGAGTGTGAGGAGTTTCAATGCGCTAGACGTTAGATAGAGACATATCGAATAACCACAAAAGATCTTGTCAGGATGTTCGGTCTATGTAAATATATACATATGTGAGCCCAACAGCGGCTTTGGTGCCGGAGAAGGAAGAACTGACTTCAAATAATTTTGATGCTCTGATTTTCAAAATGTCTTTTAAGATAGCTTTGGCATCATCAGCAAATATAGTAATACTCTAAAGATGGTACCAGTCGTTTATGAATAAATGTGAAGTTTCATGTAGATCCGTCAACGTATTGCAGACATTATAAAAAAAACTACAGAATATGGTATTGCATAATCGTCTAATAACTGAGGAAGACTTAGTAGAAGCTCTAGAAATCTTATTAGGCAGTCTGATCAAGCTATTGGCTGAGGTTTGGGATTTTACAGAGCTGTATGACTTTCTCAGCAACATTTGGGGGGGTTAGAAAGAAGAAAAGTGATCTAGTACTTCATTTTATCAGAATGGATAAGACGGAGATCTACCACCATGATTTTTCATTACTTTATAGGTGAGACAAATATAATAAAAATAATCATTACTCACCTCACTAATACTACTATTTCCTATGGTAACTGCAGTCTTCGATGGTGTATTTAACGCTAAAGTGGCCATTCCGTTCGCCAATGTAAGGCCATCCTCCTGCTTTATCGCCGGATGCGCAGACTCTCTCTCCGTCATCTGCGCAATCTGCGGAGTATCGGGCAGAGTGGCCTTCAACGTACCCGGCTCAGCAGGCAGCGCTGGATGTGATCCCTCCATGGCTTGCTCGTTGATGTTTTCGTGACTGATCGAGCTGGACATTCTCTTCTTCGTCCGCTTGTTGATCGACTTCGAGATGGAACTGTAGTCGACCGGTAAGTTGGCCAAACTGTGGAACACCTGGCGCTTTCTTATAATCGTATATACAAGATTGGAGTTCCCGTCGAACTGATACTGGATGATGTTGTTGAAGATTTCAAGAAGGAAAAATACTAGATGGTGGTTCGAGGATGCGGAGAATAAGAACCAGGGAGTGCTGAAAGCTTCCAGTAAGTGTAGAAGCTTCGTACTCGAAACCATGGACAATGTTTTTAAGTATGGGGAAACGTTGACTAGAATTGTAAGCAGACAATCAAAAAGGGGTTGTAATCTTTGATGGCCGGTGGTGATGATTTTATGGAATACGATTATTAAGAGATCGGCGTGAGTTCCTGTAAAAACTGGAATGTCCATTGGAATCGTAGCGGTGTAGGGTTTGTTGAGACGAACTCCAAAGTTGCGTTCGCCAGACAGTAAAAGCAGGATAAATACTCCGATGTGCATCAAGCCAACTCGTGCTAAAAATATTTATAATAAGTACAGTGTATACAGTTGAGTCCTCGAGTCTTTATCCGTGCGTCATTAATACCTGGGGAGATAAGACACATACTTTTTATCTAGCATCATTCTCTTCCACGCATGAAACTAATGACAAACAGCTGCCGCCTGTTATTAAGTAAAAACACATGTTAATTTTATGAACGATCTATACTTAGCGCATTGAAAAGAGATAGGTACAAAGAAAGAAGATTGGGAATGTTTTCACATATTTTAAGTACAATTTTTAACGTTTTGGTTTGTTTACTTTTGTGGCTGTCAGTTTGTTGAATTTTTTGCTGATATTTTGTCGAATTTTTGCATTTTGAAGTTTTTTATAGTAGATACACAAACAGTTGTTTTCACAACTAATTTTATATTGGAGTTAGAAATTTTATGATAAGTTTATGTTATTTTACGATAAATTTTGGCAACGTACAAATAACCTCATTGTTGACACATTTAAAGAATGCTTGTGTTTAATGTTTTCCGCCAAAGTGAATAAATTAACAAAAAGAAAATATGTTATCGAATATTTTTTATAAATTGTTTATTTATTTATTAATCAACGATAATAAAATAATTTATTAAGCTATGTACTTCAAATGTAGCTATAATTATGCACCAAAATTTTAAAACAAAACTTAAATTTGACATTCTATTTATTTGATAACGTCAAATTTTTTTATTATAACCCGTGATCGGAATAATTCGCTCCGAGCGTTAACAAAGTCTCAAAGCAAAATCGACCGACCTGCTCATGGTAGCGGTTTATTGAATCTTTGTAAGGACGCTTTATTGTATGTTTAAATAAGACATTTAAAAAAAATGCCATATCACGTTATTTGTTGTGTTGTTCACTGTAAAATAACATGGAAAACTAGTGATGTCAAATAGTTTTATTTTCCTCGTTCCCCAAAAAAATTAGATCAAAGAATAAAATTAATTAACGCTGTTATAAGGATGAAGTGAGGTTAACTTTTTCTATATATACAAAGGATGTGGCAATGTACACATGATATAATAATATTATTTACGTTTTTTTAAGTTTTGTACATATTACATACACTTTTAGCTCTGATAAATCCGAATTGACTGCAAAAAATACGGATACGGTATGTCCTATATAACCTCACTATCGCAAATATGTCAATAAATCTTTATTAACGACAAAAAATATTTTTTTTGAACTATAAATGACATAATAATTAACTATAAATGACATAATAAAAGAATAACAATTAATTCTAATATGTAATTTGTATTCGTTTATTATCACTAGAAAATAAAATATTCAAGTTTAACAAAATAATCCCATAAGAGTCAATACTAAAACGTCCTTACAAAACTGACAGCGTGTCACGTGACTGTAAATTTCTGTAAATGGAAGGGAAAAGCACGGAGCCAATACCCACTTTCTGTCACTTAACTGTTGCCCTTAGTAAATTTCCGACTTATTTCGAATGCTTTAAATGATGACGCACGGGTAAAGACTCGGGGACTCAACTGTACTTTAGCAGCCAGGCCAGGGGTGTGTTTGATTATCCACTTTTATGTCCCCTCGGTACCCTAACGTTTTTTTATGTTTTTTGGTGCACAGATTCGATTTTTCGAGGGTACCAGGCTGAATTTGTCAGACAATTTGTTGTTAACAATTTAATTGTTTAAATGATTGTATTTCCTAAGATATTAGAGATATTTAATTTCACCAAAATGAAAATTGTTCCTTTGGAAAAAATGAACAAAATGACGTTTGGTAAACTTTGATCCGGTTGTTAGAACCGGAGTTATAACAAATTTCGTGATAAACAATTGCAAAATAGGCATTCGATGGGATTTTCCAAGTATA
The DNA here is from genome assembly GCF_917563875.1 of Diabrotica virgifera virgifera. Classification (NCBI taxonomy): domain Eukaryota; kingdom Metazoa; phylum Arthropoda; class Insecta; order Coleoptera; family Chrysomelidae; genus Diabrotica; species Diabrotica virgifera. The sequence goes on along the minus strand of NC_065449.1, from coordinate 6,459,630 downwards.
ATATCCTAGTTATAGCAATTAGATTACAGTTTACAAACGCGATTTTGTTCATTTTTTCAAAAGGAACAATTTTCATTGTGGTAAAATTAAATATCTCTAATATTTAGGAAATACAATCACTTAAACAATTAATTTGTTAAGGGAATGGGTACGTAGTTTCTGCTCCAATGCTGTTCAAATGGGATTCATTTTTTTTAATCCTGAGAAAACTAATAAGAAGTATTTTTGAAAAATTTAAACGCAGAATGAACAATTACGTTATTAGCGAGGGCCGAAAGTCCCTGAGAACTTCTATAATGTTTATTTAAATAAGTTATAGGGGTGAAAAACTAAGAGAAAATTTAGTGTGATTTTTAATTTCAAATATCTCATTCAAAATAAATTTTTATTTATTCTAAGGGAATTTCGGCCCTCGGTAATAATTTAGTCTCTCATTCTGCGTTTAAATTTTTCAAAAATATTTATTGGTTTTTTGAGGATTCGAAAAAAATGAACACAATGTCCATGGTAATATTTTCCAAATCTATCTTTGTCATTTCCAAATCTATCTTTGTCATAAAACGCACTCAGTCGAATAGAATATTGCCAGCATATTGTCAGTCATACAGTAACAATTTTAAATATTTGATATGGCATCGAGGATATTTTGAATGTTTTTTTTTATTATTTTATTTATTAATGGCTATGATATAGCCAATTAGCCAGACTATTTGTTTTTTTTTGTATGGTATTACAATAACAATTTTTAATTTAATATCTAAGCCTACTTATTATCTAAATTTACAGGGTGTTATAATATATTAATTAAAAATTGTAAAATTAAAAATTGTAAAAATATCACACAAAATTGAAAAATGTATCCATTTTGAGTTGTTGATTAAATAATACTGATAGTGTATTTGATAAATAATTGATTTAAGACGTAAACTTAATAAAAAGTTATTTATTGTTTATTATTTATGGAAGATCCAAAGCAGAGAATACACCAGGATATATTCAGTGATCCAAGTATTTTGTTGTTAAAGATGTTCAAAGTTGTAAGCGTTTCAAAGTAACAATATATTATTAAAAAATCACTAAATCACTTTTCCTCTTTTCTCGATTGATTATTAGTTTTTATTGTACAGTAGATAAATTATTACCATCACTGAATACATAGTTAGTGTAAAGATTATCATGTTAATTAACTGAAATAATAATTATTAATAGATAAATTATTACAATCACTGAATACATAGTTAGTGTAAAGATTATCATATTAATTAACTGAAATAATAATTACACCAACAATCATGTATAGCAGTGAGACATGGACATTGACAGGGAGTCAAAAATCCAGAGTCAATGCTATGGAAATGAGGTTCCTGAGGAAAATAGCAAACAGAAAGAGGACAGACAAAATACGAAACGAAACAATTAGACAAAACCTAAAACTAGAACCAATTAATGAAAAAATAGTGGAGGGACAACTTAGAAGGTTCGGGCACGTGTGTAGAATGTCGAACGAGAGGCTAACAAAACGAGTGTTCGAAACGAGAGTGCAGGGAAAAAACAAAAGAGGAAGACCAAGAGTTAGGTGGGTGGATGAAATCAGGAAAGAAGTCGAGAAGAAGGGATTGACATTGGAAAGTGCAAGAAACCTAACGCAAGATCGGAAAGCATGGAGACTGCAATGCCAAACTCAACTTCACCAGCCTTACACCTAAAGGTAGAAAGGCTTAGAACTAAGTAAGTAAGTAATTAATAATTAAGGCAATTAATTATACAAGTAACAGTTATCCAAGAACATTCAAAAGCCATCTTTAAATTTAATAATGACATTGTCAAGTAAAGTTTACATATCCATACCAGTGAGAATTTTACTACACGTAATTTGCCGTGTAAGGACAGAAAAAGTAGGGATAGCAGTAAAATATTTGCGAATTATGTACCGATGGCCTTAACCATTAACAACTCGATTAATAAATTATCTAAAATAGGAGAAGCTTGAATGCTCGAATATATGAAGTTTATTGAAATAAAAGTCATATATCGAGCACTGAATTTTATTAACAACGTTCTACACCTTCGTTGCGGGGTATGCCTCTCATAGGAAAGGGGGGAAACTTATATGCAAGCGAGAGTTGGCAACAATGCATTTATAGCAGAATACTCAAATCATATGTTTCAGTATTGAATACTTTATAAAAATAAATTATAATAAATTACGGAATTAATTATAATAAATAAATTAAAAATAAATGGTACGGTAAACAATCCTCATTTTTTAATATGTTATTCCTTACAAAAAAACCTTTAATTTAAGCGCAAATAATTAAAAATCGTAAATTTAAGTCAAAAGTTATTAACTTTTTAAAAATTCCCACAAGAGTCCATGTTAAAACTTAATTTTGACCCTTAATAGTAATTAAACGGCACGGTAAAACAATTTTTAAAAAATCAAGTCTTAGTTTTTCGAAGTAAACTATAACATACTAAAATTTCATGCAAATCCTTAATTATTTGCCGAAGGTGTAGAACGTCGTTAAATCTTGCCCAAGTATACTTTCGCTCCTAGAGCATCATCAGGGACATTTCGTCAAATCAAGAAGGTATCCCATTAGAATGTGACATTTATTTGTTTGATTGGAGTGATGGCAAATTTAAACAAGTAACATTTAACACACACTGGACAAAGGACAAAACAGTTTAAATAAATTATAAATGCCGGTACTACATTTGTACGTTAGATATTGACACTAATATTATGAGTGCATTAGCACTCATTGTACCTCCATATCTAACATACAAATGTAATACCGGCATTTATAATTTATTTAAACTGTTCTGTCCTTTGTCCAGTGTGTGTTAAATGTTACTTGTTTAAATTTGCCATCACTCCAATCAAACAAATGTCACATTCTAATAGGATACCTTCTTGATTTGACGAAATGCCCCTGATGATGCTCTAGGAATGAAAGTATACTTGGGCAAGATTTAATAAAATTCAGTGCTCTATATCGGTCTTTTATTTCAATAATTTTAATAAACTATCTGCCGGGTTTTTAGCCTAGTATCCTCGAAAAATCGAATCTACACACAATAAAACCAAAAAATGCAATATCACATTTAATCCCTTATAAAATAAACATGCCACAGAAAACAATCTCAAAACCTTGATAACAAATAACTTACATTGATCAGCTCTGGAATCGTTCAGATGGTATAAAATAGGAACTAACACTTCTAAAACGTCGCTGCTTTTCAATACGTAATACAAAAATTTCTGGAAAAGAAAATAAAATAAGTAATTTTAGAAACAACAAAAGAAATATTTTTGCTAGTACAATACATACATACGCTGGAATAAGTGTTACGCCCACATAATAACTCATTTATTTTTAGCACATAAGCAAAACGCTCGGACAGGTCGATTTTTAAAATAATCATAGTATATTATAGCATCAATGTTTCGAACCTTACGCGATCCCTCTTCAGGTGACAGTCATAACTTTGATTTTTTTAAAGGGGAAAGTACATCACGTGACACCTCATTTAAAAGCTGTTGAAATACTGATTACAAAAATGTATAATACTTGGGCAAAATTTCAATCAAATGCTTTTTAAATGACTTAAGATACCTTAACCTAAATTAACCCTTTGGTGTTAGCAATAAAAAAGTTAAATTTCATAAATGTATGCTCATATTAAAGCATATTAAATTATCTATCAAATAGTTATCCCTTTTTGATCCCAGTAAGGCTTTTTGAAAAAAATATACATAGTTCAAGTCAAAAGTTTAAAGTGGGCAGATCTCTGTGCACGCAAGTTTATGTTATTTGGCTTACCTTGTTGTAATCACATAACTTCCAGAAGAAAACTAACAATTCTTGGTGAAAATGCACTTTTTTGGTGGAATTTGGTAGATAAGTTTGAACTAGTGGATTATTTAGTAAGCGTGTTATACCAGTCAAGATAAAATTAAAATCTTCGTCTCTGTGTATACGAGAAAGATAATTGATGAATAGATTATCGGGAACTGAAACCTAAAAAATACGTATATAACTATTATAGGGTACACGACAATTAGACCGAAATCATTAGACCGAAAGCAGTAGACCGAAAAGCACTTTACCGAAACCTCACTAGACCGAACAGCATTAGACCGAAATGGTAAATAAATTTAAAAATGTTGCAGTAAATTATGCTAAAATTTTGTATAGGTTAATCTTTTAATCTTCTAATAATCTTTTTGTTTATTGTATTTTTGTATATGAAATCATTTTTATCCGTTAAGCAATTTAGTGAAGGTAAAAATAAATTAAGGGTAAAGTGACGTTAACACCATTTTAACTGTTTATAATAACCATCCAAATAACATTTAGTTGTAATTACATTATAGTCTAAGAGCTGGGAGCGGATTTTGTGCGTGATAAGTAATATGGAAAAACTATAAGGGGATATGTTAAATTAGTTGTGTACATGACTTTCACCAACGGCCGGAAACCAGAGTTGGGGCCGAGGGTAGTTATAAGGGGTCAAAGTCGCGGATTTTATTATTTTTTTATGACGCTCATGATCGAGATAGTGCACCAAAATTTGGGAATAAGTAGGTCATGACGTACCTAAGTAAAATCTCAAGGGGCTCAACGCTGCGTGGCCGACAAAGGGGTGGGGGTAGGGGTGAATATAAAAAATATAACGGGTTTTTTGTGACGTTCGTGATTGAGATTGAATGCACCAAAATTTGGGTATAAGTAGACCATGACATAAATAATTAAAATCTCCAGAGCCGGAAACCAGAGTGGGGAAGGAAGGTAGTATAAGGGGTCAAAGTTCCGTTTCTTATTATTTTTTTTTTGTGACGCTCATGATCGAGATAGCGCACCAAAATTTGGGAATAAGTAGGTCATGACGTAACTAAGTAAAATCTCCAGGAGTGGAACGCTGCGTGGTCGACAAAGGGGTGGGGCAGGGGTGAATATAAAAAAATGTAAGGGGTTTTTTGCGACGTTCGTGATTGAGATAGTACACCAAAATTTGGAAATAAGTAGACCATGACATAGCTAAGTAATATTCCCAGAGGCGGAAACCAGAGTGGCGGACGAGGGTAGTTATAAGGGGTAAAAGTCGCGGTTTTTATTATTTTTTTTGTGGCGCTAATGGTGGAGATAGTGCACCAATATTTGGGAGTAAGTAGGTTATGACGTAACTAAGTAAAATTTTCAGGGGCGGAACGCTGCTTGGGGTACAAAGGGGTGGTAGGCCGGGGTGAGTATAAAAATATATGGGGTTTTTTTTGCTGTTCGTGATTGAGATAGTGCACCAAAATTTGGGAATAAGTAGATCATGACGTTACTAAGTAAAATCATGGGGGTTTTTTTGCTGTTCGTGATTGAGATAGTGCACCAAAATTTGGGAATAAGTAGATCATGACGTTACTAAGTAAAATCTCCAGGGGCAGAACGCTGCGTGGGGGACAAATGTTGTGCCGGGTCACAAAAAAAATAATACGCACTGCGACTTTGACCCCTTAAAACTATCCTCATCCCCAACTCTGGTTTCCGGCTCTGGGGATTTTACTTAGCTAAGTCATGGTCTACTTATTCCCAAATTTTGGTGCACTACCTCAATCTAGCATGTCGCAAAAAACCCCTTATATTTTTTATATTCACACCTACCCCACCCCTTTATCGGCCACGCAGCGTTCCACCCCTGGAGATTGTACTTAGTTACCTCATGACCTACTTATTCCCAAATTTTGGTGTACTCTGTCAATCACGAACGTCGCAAAGAAGCCACTTATATTTTTTGTATTCACCCCTGCCTCACCCCTTTGTCGGCCACGCAGAGTGCCACCCCTGGAGATTTTACTTAGTTACGTCATAACCTACTTATTCCCAAATTTTGGTGCACTCTCTCGATCATGAGCGTCACAAAAAAAATAATAAAAACGGCGACTTTGACCTTTTATAACTACCCTCATCCCCAACTCTGGTTTCCGGCTCTGGGCATTTTACTTACTAATATCATGATCTACTTATTCCCAAATTTTGGTCCACTATCTCAATCACGAACGTCGCAAAAAACCCTTTATATTTTTTATATTCACCCCTACCCCCATCCCTTTGTCGGCCAAGCAGCGTTCCGCCCCTACAGATTTTACTTAGTTACGTCATGACCTACTTATTTCTAAATTTTGGTGCACTATCTAGATCATGAGCGTCATAAAAAAAATAATAAATTTCGCGACTTTGACCCCTTATAACTACCCTCGGCCCCAACTCTGGTTTCCGGCCGTTGGTGAAAGTCATGTACACAACTAATTCAACATATCCTCGTATAGTTTTTCCATATTACTTATCACACACAAAATCCGCTTCTATCTCTCCGACTATTAGTCTTATCTCTTTTACTGCGACAAGTAAAAAGAACTGCTTTTAGGTCTTCTGCTGTTCGGTCTAGTGAGGTTTCGGTAAAGTGATTTTCGGTCTAACGAGTTCGGTCTACTGCTTTCGGTCTAATGATTTCGGTCTCTTTACAGTAAACCTATTATAGATATTCTGTTTCTCATAGGCATCTTTCATTGCGTCACAGTTTTTCGATTTCTTTCTAACGCATTAAACTGTATGTAACAGAAAAAAAGGCACATCCGTGATTACTAACATTTATAACATTTATTCTAGTTGTCGATAAGTGGCGCTATAATCGAACAAAAAATTATTTACGAAATCTACGAATATAATCTGTACAATTTATAAGACTATACAAATCAATGAAAATACATACCATTTTATAAATGCAATAAACACAATTGATTTGTTTTTATGCCAAATTGCAAATAAAATGTGACAACTGTCTGATTTAACTAAAATGTCATGTTAGAATAAATGTTATAAATGTGTATTATCACGGACTTACCTTTTTTTCTATCATTTGTGACGCACTGAAAATTCCCATGAAAAGGACCATACAAGATACACCTACAGCTATAATATCGCCAGTCCAGAAGAAGAATGACGTAACTGCAAAATGCAGAATTATTCAGGAGAACAAAAAAAAAACAATTTTTAAATATTTAAAATAGGGATTAAATGAGGAGTAATCGTGCAGGAGCATCGGAATGGTGTTTATTCTTACAACGGTGGCTTTTATTTTCATCCCTATTGGTTCGAATGTCATTATCTTAATTTAATCCCACCATTTTCAACCCTATCTACAGTTGCGTCATTCTTCCTCTTAAATTTTTTCTGTGCGAAAAACGATTTTTAAATGTTTAGTGTGCCGTTTATTCTTACAACGATAGCTTTTATCTCCATCCCTATTGGTCCGAATTTCATTATCTTAATTTAATCCCCACGTTTTCAACCCTGTCTACAGTTGCGTCATTATTCATCTGAAACAAGATCTAACACATCGCGTATTTCAATAACGACATAACTACCCTGTAGTCGCTTAGCACATAGTTACATATTCCATTCTTTCACGGTTTTTGCTCTAAATTTTAAAGAACCGCTTGGATTGACATGAAATTTAGCATACGTATAGCTTACATGTCAAAGAAAAAAAGTGATATTGTGCCGACGTGTGCTTTTGTCCTGGGGGTGACTTTCACCCCCTTTTGGGGGTAAAAAAATATATGTCCAAAACAACTCCGGAAATGGGTAAACTGACTAATTTTAAGTAACTTTTGTTCTATAGAGCTTTTTCGCCAAGTCAACACTTTTCGAGTTATTTGCGAGTGAATATGTTCATTTTTCAACAAAATAACCACATTTTAGACGGTTTTTCGCAAATAACTGAAAAAGTAAGTATTTTGTCGAAAAAACCGTTCTTAGCAAAAATATAGCCTGTAAATAAGTAAAAAAAATGGTGTACGCGTTAGGTCTCTGGATCTCGTAGAACCAGAGTTATAGCCAATGAAATATAGATTCATATTCACCAAATTTCAAGTAGAATATTTCGACGTGAAATATCCAAAAAATTAAGCACTTTTTGGGGAAAACCCATTTTAACTTTTTTAAAGTGTTTAAAAAAAGCTTTATTTCTGTTTTTACGAAAAGTTTCTAGCATTAAATTTAAGCAAGTTACGCTCAAAATAAAGTTGGTCCCTTTTGTTTTTGCAAAAAAAAATCGGGAAGACCACCCCCTAATTAGCAACTTAAATGAAATTAATCGTTGCCGCTCCATAAATTATTTTACTTATATTGTGTTTATATGATCTGTAAGTTTCATCGATTCAAAGTGTTTATTTTTGAAAAAATTTGGTTTCAAAGTAAAATTTTTAAAAATTTAAATTTTGAAAAATTGTTAGAGTTACCAAAAGTCTCGAAATACAAAAAAAGTCAGATTTGCTTCTCTGAATATCATGTATTTTTTTGTTTTTCTGTTAGACAAAAATTGATCAAGATTTGGTGTTTCTAAATTTGTATACATTCGTGATCAGTGACTCGTTCAACCCCTTTTAACTACAGCCGTTTCAATAATAAGGACTTTGAACCGATGAAACTTACAGATCATATAAACAATATATACACGAGTCAAGAAACTTGTGAAGTCGTTACGATTAAGTTCATTTAAGATACTAATTAGGGGGTGATTTTCCCGATTTTTTTACCAAAACCAAAAGGGACTAACTTTATTTTGAGCGTAACTTGTTTAATTTTGATGCTAGAAATTTTTTTTATAAAACAAAAATGAAGCTTTTTTTAAACACTTTAAATAAGTTTAAATGAGTTTTCCCCGAAATATGCTTCATTTTTGGTTATTTCACGTTAAAGTATTCCACTTGGAATTTGACGAATATGAACCTATATTTCATTAGCTATAACTCTGCTTCTACTAAATAAAAAAACGTGATATATTCACTATTTTTTTAATTTTTTATAGGCTATATTTTTGCTAAGAATTCTTTTTCGACAAAATACTTACAATTTGAGTTATTTGCGAAAAACCGTCTAAAAGCGTGGTTATTTAGTTGAAAAAATGAACATATTCACTGCCAAATAACTCGAAAAGTATTGACTTAGTGAAAAAACTCTATAAAACAAAAGTTACTTTAAATTAGCCAGTTTACCCATTTCCTGACTTTGTTTGGACGAATATTTTTTAACCCCCAAGAGGGGGTGAAAACCACCCCCAGGGCAAAAGCACATATCGGCACAATACCACTTTTTTTCTTTGACTTGTTAGCTGTGTGCATGCCAAATTTCATGTCAATCCAAGCGGTTCTTTAAAATATAAAGGTTTTGCAATATTTTACCGTTAATGAATGGACTAACAGTTCTGTCGCTTTTGTATCATCTGTACACAGTATTTCAGAAGTTAATTAAGCAATAAACCGGAATTGACAAAATTTGCAGTAAGTAATTCTTCTTCTGGACCGGCGATATTATTATATCTCTAGGTGTACATAAATATTCCTACAAATAACTTACATCTTCACTTTCTGCTGGTGTTGAAGAGCTGGTATCATGATCTAGGGTAACAATAAGAATCTGAAGAGCAGCTTCAACCAGTGGTTCAAGGGAATCGTTAAATATTAGATGGTTATATGGTACACCTAAACCTACAGGGTCATAAGCACATACTGTATTTAACAAAGACGTGAACATTGGAAGTGCGTGTCTGTTTTCAGCGGACGTTAAATATCTGAAAAAAAAATATTTTTTTTATTTATCACCATTATGCAAAATTGAAAAAAGTGGAAAAAATGGCTAGGGTAAATCTACTCGCAGGTCTAGTCGCAGATGAAAAGCTTATAATAAATAAATAAAAACATAATGTTCAAAAATAATCAATGCAGCTAATAAAGGCATTTGGCCTAAAACAGTGATGATAAATCAATATAAAATCAATGAAAGCAAACGAGTTAGCACGATCTCTACATAATGTACTGATATATAATAATAAATGACTAAGTTTTTCAACCTAATAAAAATATTTGTAAATTAAATATTTTTAAAAGATTTTTAATTGAAAAACTTATTGACCCATTTTCCTGGTGACACCTCCAAGGCTTCTACAATATGCAAGCCAAATGGATGCTGCAGTGAAGACAAAAGGGAAGGAATTCTACACTATGCAATTCACAACCCCCGTCTGCAGCGTGGTAAAGTTCCAACGCAAAAAGGACCTAGTTATAGGAGTAATACTAATATAAAAATAAAAATGTATACCATTTTTATTCAGTTGCAATGCGAAGCCAAAACTATCTTAACTTTTACTCAGATCAGAGAGTGCAGCTAGCACTCTTATCGACGATTTCACCTCTTGTTAGATGTTCATCAGAGACTGCATGCATAGGCTGCTTTCTCTGGTCTAGGTAAAAAAAAAGGTCTAGCGGCAGATGCCGCTACGCACCTACTACCTTCTCGTCAGTTGCAGTGGAGGATTAATATGTCGAAAATTTTTACCTAGACCGGAGAAAGCAGCCTATGCAGTCTCTGATGAACCTCTAACAAGAGGTGAAATCGTCGATAAGAGTGCTAGCTGCACTCTCTGATCTGAGTAAAAGTTAAGACAGTTTTGGCTTCGCATTGCAACTGAATAAAAATGGTATATATTTTTATTTTTACAATAATAAATCATTAAAACTGAAAAAAAATACAATAAATATATTAAAAACAATATTAATGGGCGGTATGGTTTGAAATCAACATTTCAAGCACAATTTTGTGAATTTTTTTGAAACTATTGTAGAATTATCTTATTTTTAAATTGAATAAACATAGGTACTCAGTACAATTTAAAGAATGTCCAAAAAAATGATATAAGGCAAAATAAGACACCTCCAAAAAAATGGATTTGCTGTGGACTTCAAAACTCGTCATTGGATCGTGTGAAACAAAAATTTTAAGAAGATTTTATTAACTTATGAGTTTCTCGAGGTAACGCTGTCAAGTTTTTTTAGTTTTAACGATTTTTTACTTTTTGGTATCACTCAGAAGTCAAATTAACGCGAAAAAAAAGGGTGAAAATCAACATATTTCTTATTTTTAAACAGAAAATAAGCAAAAAACAAAAAATATCTCGCCAGCGTTACCTCACGAAATGTCTAAAGAAAATCTGTGCAAAATTTCAGGTCGATCGGTCAAGTAGTTTTTCAGTTACAATATCCACCGTCTTTGAAAAAAGCAGTTTTGAGCAGGGACTCGGACCGTACCGTTAAAAACAGAAAACCGAACCGAGACCGATATTTCTTCGTGGACCGGAACCGAAACTGAACCCTTATTTGATATTAAATAAAATTTTTGAAACCGAACCGTAAAACTTAATTTTTAAAACTGTTTTATCGGTGTTTTTTCGGTTTTGTTGTTCATAATATTGTTATTTTTGTTTTTGTTATAAGTCAATGCAAACAATTTTTCTACTGGCTTCTACCTTTTGTTAATAAATAAAAAATAAATTTCAACATGTTTCATTTTTTTAAAATTAACTCAAAACCCATAAAAATACTATGTCATAATTTCTTCTTTTAGTTCTGGTCAATAAATGTTTCTGAAGTTATTTTTGTGTTGTTTTCTGGCCATGGTTTAGAAACTTTAAGCGGAAAACACACCGAAGCGATAACGGCGCGATGGCGATTGCGATCCAACTCGTCTGAAGCAAACAAGTAGACGAGTTGAATCGCGATCGCCATCGCGTCGAGATCGCGTTGGTATGTTTACCGCTTTAGCCACAGTTTCTGAAGTTGTTGAAACTAAAAATTTTTTTGTCGAATTATTCAGAATATTGTCAAATATTTTATTTAACTAAATTGATGCTGTTTTAGCAAATTCTAAAATAATAAAATTAATCTATCCATTGTTAACTTTTGCACCTGATCAGTGATCACCAATTGATATTCGGTGATAAATCTTTGGAGTCGGTTGTGATGGGAAAATATAATTCGACATACAGAGATATAAATGAATTGGGCCATATATCTTACCTACATAAAAAATTTTTATATAGAGAAATTACACCATATATTTACTTTTTTAATAGACTATGAAATTGAAAAATTTATAGGTACCTACCGAAAAAAACCGTTTGGACCGAAAAAATTGGTCAAAACCGAATCGAACTATTTTAACAAAACCGGAACCGGACCGGACCTAAAATTTTGAATTATACTAGAACCGGAACCGGACCAAAACCTTTTATTTCATTTCGGTCCGGGTCCCTGGTTTTGAGAAAAACGCCTTTAAAGTTTTGACAACTTTTATTTTCAATTTGTTTTTTGACTGTCAAATTGTAAAGTGATGCACACCGGTATATGTCTTCGAATCGCGGAGTCGTTTACAAAATAGAAGGGAAACAGTTGTTGAACGTTTCTTACTAGGGATATTCATCATGTTGTATTTCCGGTAATTTTGCTTCGATCAATCTGAAATTTTGAGAGAGTATTCTTGAAGTTACTTTCATTCGAAAATTTCAAAATTTTCCAACCATACCCTCTCCCCCTTAAGAATAGTGCTAAAAAAATTCTGAAACATAACGATTTGATCTAGATACATTGTACTTATTGTACTTACAGGATCCACTTGTTAGGATTCTCAGTTATATCAGCAGGGGGATGATACATAGTTTCACTAAAGCAGGTAAGAAGCAGTTTCAATAATTCAGTTCTGTTAGCATCAAAAGTGGGATTTCTCGGTGGAGAATGGGCAAAACCTACTCCAGCCTCCCATATATATTCACAGCTGTCAATAGCAGATAATTCTTCAGCCTTGTCCTGGAAAATGATTATAAGTAGGTTTTGGCAATATAGAAAGGACAATAATATACTTACTGGTCCACTTTTTCTGCTTGCCACAACAGTAAAGTCTGGACAGAAGAGTAAGTCCTAGAAATTATATAATATTAATTAGGGAAGGAAAACTACATATTTATAATGGAAATAATTTATATTCCCATCATTTGAAATGGAGAATAAATTCACAATTTTATAAACATGATAAAAGGTAAGAAGTTTTGTCCATTAAAAAACAAAAATGGACTTACACACACAGAATTAAGCAAAGAATGGGCCAAAGGTACAGACTCATCATATTCTTCCTCTCTACTTGGCAAAGAGGACCAAAAAAAATCTTTCCATTCGGGATCTTCAAAGATGTATGGTAAAATCCTGGTCAATAGTCTTGCACAGTTCAGAACTAAAAAATGAATTATTGTCAATATGGCATATTCGTCATAACATACAAGATATTTAAATAATTTATTTATATGCACAACAGGTTGTTAAGACCTAGGGCATTTTTATAAAACATAATCATAAAATTAACTAATTACAATTGTTTTAAACAAAACTCAAAATAAACTACACTAAGCATCAAAATTAACGCATCATCTTAAAAATGGGACATTTTTTATGTCTCGTATTTCCTAAACCTGTTTTTCGATTGGAGTGATTTTTTTGGTATATTATAGCTCTATTATTCAAGAATATCGATATCACAATATTATTGCTAAACAGGTAAGTATCATTGTATACCGGGTTTAAAAATGATAGTGTGTTTTTTCCTTAAAGTTCGGAACACTCTGTGGAATATTATAGCATAGATAAAATATTGAAATTAAAACTCAACTGTAGCCTTAGGCTTTCTTAACATTTTGCTTTTTGATTCATTCGCTTGTGTTGGACAATAAAAAAGTTAGGTACTTTAACAACTAGCAATGTTATTCATCAATACAGGGTGTTTATAAATAAGTGCGACAAAGGCGTCGTTAAGGAGTAATTCTGATATAATAGACATATGTTCGCAAATGCTTTGTTTCCGAGATATGGTATGTTGAATTTTTTCTTACAAACTGATGATTTATTTATTGCTCTAAAACTGGTAGAGATATGCAAATGAAATTTGGTAGGTTTTAAGAGGTAGTTATGGCACATTTTTTGACATACAATTAAGAATTTTATTTCACCATTGGCGTGCATGCGGGTATGAACATTTTAGATACATCCGGTATGCACGCCAATGGTGAATATAAAATTCTTAATTTTATGTCAAAAAATGCGCAATAACCACTTAAACCTACCAAATTTCATTTGCCTCAATCATAAACCTCAACCGGTTTTAGAGCAATAAATAAATCGTCAGTTTTGTAAGAAAAAATTCAACATCACGTATCTTGGAAACGAAACATTTGTGGACGTATGTTTATAAAGCAAACGGTCATTATTTTTTCATGCTGAATTACCTCTTAAAGTTTGTCGCACTTATTTAGAAACACCCTGTTTTGATGAATAACATGGCTAGTTGTTAAAGTACCTAACTTTTTTATTATCCCACATAAGCGAATGAATCAAAAAGCAAAATGTTAAGAATGCCTAAGGCTACAGTTAAGTTTTAATTTAAATATTTTATATATGCTAGAATATTCCACAGGGTGTTCCAAACTTTGAGGAAACTACACATTATCATTGTTACACCCGGTATACAGTGACACTTACACCTGTTTAGCAATAATATTATTACATCTATATTCTTGAATAATAAAGCTATAATGTACAAAAAAAATCACTAAAATTGGACAACAGGTTTAAGAAATATGCATCAAAAATGTCTCTTTTTAAGATGGTGTGTTAATTTTGATGCTTAGTGTATATACAAAATTCTTATCTACTCTGAAGCACCTGATGAACCATATTTCTCCATTCCCTTCGATATTGTGCTTTTCTTTTCCAGTCACTCACCTTCACGTGTTTAACCTGGCATTGGTCGCTATAATATGAGATTTTCTCTCACGGTTTCAGAATATTGCATACAACTTTTTCCCTGGTAAATTACACATGCTGTAGTTCCTTCTAGTCTCCTAATTATCCTTCCTCTACAATCGAATAGACTGGTCTGCTAAGATGGTGGTTCAGTTGACTTTGTATAGCCCAATTGTTAAGTCAGTGTGCGTGGATATTAGTAGAAATTTATATTGAAATATTAAAATTATTATTATTTCTACATTTTTAGATTAGAGTAAAAGTACAAGCGCATCAACAGTCACATTGTGTAAAACTAATAATAACTTTATTATCTAAGTTTAAAATATATTTTGAAAATTTTATTTCGTAAAAAAAGGCAAAATTTGGATGTGTGAGACAAAATTTTACGCGCAACCACTCGCGTAACAACCTAGCGACCAATGCCGGGTTAAGGTCTTGCTCCACTTTATTAATCCACCTCGTTCTAGGTCCACCTCTTCTTTTGGGACCGATTAATTTTCTGGTCATTACTAGTCTTAATCAATCTGTTCATTGCCATTCTTTCTACATGTCCCAACCATCTGATTCTTTGTGACTTGACGAATCTGGTCATGGTAGGTTCTTTGCCAAAGCCATTAATTTGTTGTTGATTCTACTCTCCCAACTGTCTCCTATCCTCAGTCCTCCAAATACAAGTCTAAATATTTTCCTTTCATCTTTCCAGAGTATCCTCTTGCTTAAATGCTTAAATCAGTTGGTCATGTCTAACCCTATCAAAAGCCTAATTATAGTCCATAAAATACAAATACAACTCTTGATTTATATCTCTTGTTCCTAGGCCTTTACGGAATCCAAATTGTGAATCTCTGATGTCTATATCTAGTTTCCTGAATATTCTATTATGAATCACTTTTAGCAGAATTTTCAATACTTGACTCATCAAACTTAATGTAGGACAGTCAGAGCAACTCTTGGCATTATTCTTTTTTGGAAGCGTTACAAATGTTGATACCAGCCATTCACTTGGTATTATTCCATTTACATTTAATTATCAATTGATACCAATTGCCTGACTGATATTTACTGCAAAAGTCCTCCATCTGACCAGTTTTATTCAGACAATAGTTAATCTTTTGACCTTTTGTTGATGTGAAACTACTTTATTAATATTACCTAATGTAATACGTAAGGTCGTTTAGTTTACATACATGTGAAATTAAAATACTTATGTATTTTATAACTCCTGCATAATTCACTGATTTTTAAAAACTAAAAGCCTCACGTAATTTTGTTTCAAACACATACAAAAATAGAAATTTGATAAAAATACTTTTTTAGGGCATAATACATTTTTAAAATTCATGTAACGTAAACGATACTCTACTGAGTGTCAGATGGGTCATTTTTGCTATCTTGAAATTTCTGTTGTCTGATTTAAGTGATTTTTTCAATATGTTATAGCCTTATTCTATAACAATATCGCTGTAATAATATTGATGCTAGATAGGTAAATTGTCATTGCATACAGGATGTACCAATCAAACTGTGATTTTTTCTCAAAGTTGGTGTGACACTATGGAATATTCTAGCTTAAATATTGAAATTAAAACTCAATTGTAGCCTTAGGCTTTCTTAACATTTTGTTTTTTGATTCATTTGCTTATATTGGATAATAAAAAAGTTAGGTACTTTAACAACTAGCCATGTATTTCATCAATATATCCTCATTTTCTGCTTAGTTTAATAAACAAGCCTAAAGTAGGCTATGACAAATTAACAATTTGATAAATGTCAAATTGTTAAAAGTCCAAAAGTTTCTGGTTTGTTGTGAAAATTAGTAGATTTATTATTTAAAGTTTCAATTAAGTCCGTAATTTTGTTGTTGTTTGATGGAAATGGAACACTCTACAAGGAATTTGACCTGCGATAAGTGTATTCAAGCAATGACCTTACATAGCGAAGTACTTAGCTACCATGCTATCAGCTCCTTAGATTGGTAACAATGTTTTGCTAATGAACTATAATGCAAGATATCATATTGCACAAACTGTAACCGAATATTTACAACAGGTAAACCTTTAGACTTCGAATTGGCCATGGCATAGTCCAGATCTTAACCCTTTTGAAAATTTGTGACACATAATTGGCAGAAGACTACTACAGTGTTTGCCACCTCCTAGAACCATACAAGAGGTAGCAATAGTAGCTCGCAAGATTTGGAATGATACTGATCAAGAACAAATAGCATACCGCATATCTCATTTATAATATAAAAGTACATAACTCTTTTATTATCGATAATCAAATCAAAATTAAGATCAAAAGATCAAAAAACAAAAAATTAAGAAAGCCTAAAGGCTGTATGACACTATGCATTTTCTTGTATCATTTCTAATATCGTTTCTGATATGTCAAAAAAATGTATAGTGTCATACACAGATACAAGAAACGATATCAGAAACGATACAAGAATTTGTGCCAGACACAGATTCTTGTACAAGAACTGCGCCAATCTCTGCGCAAAGAGCAAAAACGTATAACCTGCTGATAAAACATCTAAATGTCATAATGGCGGCTGAAAATCGGACCATATGATTTATGTCTTGATGAATTTATTTGTGTTTTTGTAGGTATTATTTATAAATATTTTATTGATACTTAATATACCGTTTGGTATGGACTACTGTTCCACTAATAACCATAACAAGATGGCGCCGAACGATGCGCACGTGAAATTACTCCTCTCTGTAAATGATGAGAATTTTAAGGAAAAAGCATTCAAATGTTGCCAGAAAACTACTAACGTTATAGTGTGCATAAAATGTGGAAGTATTTTTCATTTATCTTGTTCATCAAGAAAAAAGCAGAAATGTATAAAGTTATGTGATACTAGAATTGTATGTGAGACATGTGAACAATCTGAAAATCCCAAAGGAAACTCAGTAAGTCATACTCAAGAGGTAAATGCACATATCCTACAGTTGGAAATTGATTTTCTAAAAACAATTTTAAGTGAAAAAGAGGAAAAATATAAAATTTTATTTGATAATAATCAATTGTTAAAAAGAACTAACGAGCTCCTTGAAGAAAAAGTAAAACAAAAAACTAAAGAACCTGAATTCAAGGTAATTAACGTTGACAAAAGAAAAAACTGGACTTCCCCTGGTAAAGATGATAAACAACTACAAAATGTTAATGACCTTACTAATAGTAAACAAACTGAATTAGTAGTGACTAAAAATCCTGCAGACGGAACGCTAGCGCGATCCTCAACATCGACAAACTTTGGAAATGAAGTGCCAAATGAAAAAAAATACATTACATCAAGACAAATGAGTGCCGCAATGCAAGAAGCCAAAACTCAAACTGTTTTACATAATCTGTTGAACACTGAAAATAATGCTCCGGTTCTTTCAGAGTCTTCAAGCAACGGTGCGTGGACACAGGTAGCTCATAGAAAAAAGAGGAAGTTCTTAGTTGGAAGTACCGAGTCACCTTGCAACATTGAGGCTGTTCCACAAATGATCAACCTACATGTGACTCGCCTAAAGCCTGACACAAAACCGGAGCAATTAGAAAAGTTCCTGGAAAATCATTTAGATGGCGTAAAATGCGAAATCCATCAGTCCAAAAAACCTGACATATATGCATCCATGAAAGTGACCATTAGACGAGACTTAATTAAGAATGCATGGAAGCGAGAAATCTGGCCCAGCGGAGCATTAGTCTCGTTTTTCAAGATGAAGAGGACGCTGTCGCATTAGGTGGGTCCTCAAGCAATACAACTATTTCACGTATAGTAAATGACTTTAAATTGAAGTTAATCTCGGTTAATGTACAATGTTTAACAAACAAACTTTTAAATCTTGAGCTTTTTTCTAATGCTGAAAAACCTGACATTCTATGTATTCAGGAGCACTGGTGTAATGAGGATAATATTAATCTTATTTATATCCCAGGGTACACTTTAGTAACCCATTTTACTAGAAAAAATAAAATACATGGTGGAACTCTTATTTTATCTAAATCTGGGACAGACAAGTATGCAGTCTCAGTCGTTGATTGCCGTAAATTCTCTGAGGAAGAAAGCTTTGAATGTTGTGCTGTGACTATTTTAATCAGTAACTGTAAATTTCTAGTCATTAATGTGTACAGAACGCCTAACAGCAATCTAGATTCTTTTATAAATAATTGTTTTAATATTTTAGGTCATTTTCACAACCGTGTTGATAAAATTTATCTCTGTGGAGACTTTAATATCAACTACTTAATTCAGAGCAATGAAAAACTTCGATTAGATGATCTTTTTCAATCGTTTGGTTTGTCTCTTAATATCCCAAATATACCAACACGTATTTTCATGAATAACAATAAAGTAACTAAAACAAAAATTGACTACATTGCTACTAATAATATCACTATGAATCATACTTGTCAAGTCAATCAACCCAATATGGGTGACCATCTTGCCATTATTTTTGACATTGTTGTAAGTCGTAATCAGGATAGGATGGAATCTAATATAAAACAGCAGTGTTTTAGGTGTTTAAATGATAATAATTTAGACATCCTAAAACAAGACTTAATGAGGATTGGTTTTTGCGAGGTATACAATGAAAGTAATATTAATAACGCTTTTATCGAATTTATGGATACTTTAAACTTTGCTATTACTTCAAACTGTCCCCTTAAAAGTAAAATAGGTAGGGACGTGCATAAAAGTAAAGGTTGGGTTGATCATGACGTATATGCTAGGAGTAAACAATTAAAAAACCTATTTAATGAAGCTAAAAACTCTAATAATAGTAACATCTGGAATGAGTATAAAGCTACCAAGAAGGAATACAATAATCTTATTGCTGAAAAGAAAAGGGAATTCAATTATCTTCAAATTATAAGTAGTAATAATAAACAAAAAACTATGTGGAGTATAGTAAATAAAACTATAGGGAGAAAGCAAAGTACTAATAAAATTAAACTCAAAATTGAAGACAAACTAATATCAGATGATAAAAATTTAGCTCAATATTTTGCATGCCATTTCAATGACAAAAATAATGCACTAAAAAATAGGCTTGACAATAACCCTCAAAACTGTACTTTATCACATAGGTGGACTATAGACAGTTTTGTTTATTTTCCAGTAACATCTGATGAAGTTCTTGATATTATTTGTGGTCTTAAAAATAAACATTCTTTTGGAAATGATGAATTAAACACAAGAATGATCAAACACATCAAGGATGTTATATCAGAACCGCTGGCATATTTAATTAACCTAGTATACAACACAGGTGAATTTCCTGAAAACCTAAAATTAAGTAAAATTGTTCCAGTATATAAAAAATCCGATCACACTTGTATTGATAATTATAGACCTATTTCTTTGTTAAATGTAATTTCAAAAATTTTTGAACGAGCTTACTACACTAGGATCATACAGTTTTTGGACAAAAATAATGCACTGTGTTCAGAACAGCATGGCTTTCGATCCGGAAGATCAACAGAGGGGGCTACTGAAGTATTTATGGAATCTGTCTATAGGCATCTTGATGATGGTCTTCTTGTAGTGGGTATCTTCTTTGATCTTTCCAGAGCATTCGACAGTCTTAAATTTGAATTTGTCCTTAACAAATTGTATGTCCACGGAATAAGAGGTAACATGTTAAATTTATTGAACTCATATCTTCTGGAGAGGAAATTCTATGTTGAATTAAACAAGGAAAGGTCAGACATCTTCAGTGTAGATGTAGGAGTGCCGCAGGGATCTGTGTTGGGACCACTGCTATTTCTTATTTTTGTCAATGACCTACCCGATCATATTACTCATGACCACATTGTAATGTACGCAGATGACTCATCTGTGATTGTATCAGCACATACATACGTAGAGCTTCAAAATAGAGTGTCAAGGGTTATCAGATTATTCCAAACATGGTGTACACAAAACTTGCTACAACTGAATATTGATAAAACATCGTATATACATTTTAGATGCAAACGAAATATGCCAGTTGTGTCTATTCCTGAAATTGTAAATATTCCAAACATAAAATTTTTAGGTGTATTCTTGGACCAGTTTATGAGTTGGGATGTTCACGTTGAATATGTTAATAAGAAACTAAATTGTTCATTCTATGCTTTAGTACAGTTGAAGAGAACACTCAGTATTAAAACTCTCATTAATGTATATTATTCTTTGGTTTATTGTCACCTTACTTATAATGTTACGTTATGGGGTAATTCCACAAAATCAGACACAGTGTTTATTAAACAGAAGAGAATTATTAGACTTATCTTCAATATTCCTTTTGGGCATACTTGTAAGCAAGTTTTCATTAATAACAATATCTTACCGTTGCCTTCCATATATATCTTGAAATCCATATTGTATATTAAGCATAATTTACATTCATTCAAGAGAAATTCTGATTTGCATGCATACTCAACTAGGAATGCCAATCAGTTTGTTACTGTTGGTCACAAACTATCCAAATTTGAGAAGTCCACAGATTATGTGGGGGTCAGGCTATATAATCATCTTCCAAATGAAGTTAGATCTTTGCATCCGGTGAAATTCAAAAGAGTTGTGAAAAGTATACTATGTAAAGTCTATTCGGTAGACTTACACCGGTCATGGATTAAGAAAGAAATGAACGAATTTACTGGTCCGCTGTAGTTTAACTATTTACACATGGGCGCAGTAATTTTTTATTTGAGGAGGTTCTTATATAAATCAAATAATTTTAAATTTTAGGTGTTTGTATAGCCTCAGAAGCCTAAACGACATAATTTCGTGATTCTTTATAACAGTTCATTATCCGTAGCCAAAAATCAATATACCTAATATTAATTGTTGCATGAATATCAATATAATAAAAATAAAACAAATTATAACTTATAAAAGGTAGAAGGCTAAACGTTGCTGTATTGTTGATGTTTTAATTTAATCTCTAAAATGGTTTTCTATAAAGTCACAATCAATTTAAGTGATATGTTGACGTTGGATGTTTTTAAATTAAAGTCAATTGACGCGTGTAAAAAGCGTTTATATGACATTGTAAACTAATTTGAGCTTGTTTTATTCTTTTATCAGATCGCATGTTTTCTATGTTAGTCATGTATATTTTATAGTTTATATGTATAATGGGGTATTTTTCCCGTAAATAAAAATTATTAAAAACAATATTATAATATTACGTATGTACAGCTGGTTCCAAAAAAAACTGATACGACTCTTTAAGCGTATTTTGTAGAAAATTGAGCAGTGTATTTTCTTCTTCTTCTTCTTTTTGTTTTTGGTCTCGCTGCAAGGCGATTACCAGCACGATTTATAGGCGATCTTGATGTAGTCTGGCTCTAAGCCATATCAAAATCACTGACTATGTTCTTGTAAAAAGCTTTTGATGAGGTGTGATATAATGAATATGACTTTAATTATATTTAATTTATTATATTTTGAAGGATAAATACTTATTATTTACATACTGTCACTGCCACTGCCAAATCTTAAAATTTGTAAGATAACTTCAACCTCAAAAAATGGCTGTTTGTTTGTTTATTTTATTATTTGTCTGTCATAATAAATATAATATAATGTTAGACCAATCATACACTGATCAAAATGATCAAATCTTACTAAGAGTCGTATCAGTTTTTTTTGGAACCAGCTGTACCTACAATATCTACAAATAGTTTCGATTTCAAACAAATCACGCCTTGAAAAGGATCCGGAAATCCTACAGCAGGGCATTATGTAAACATCAAATATTTAAGTAAAATGCTAAATATTATTAAGTCAATATACGTACCAATTTTTTTTACTAAAATGATTTAGTCGTTATTGTTCACACTATCATCGCCATCGCTGTCATCATCATCGCTGTCGTCACCGTTAATTGTTATTATGATTGGGCTTATTTCGTTAATTTTATTTTCACGAATCCACCAATCCTCAATTAATTTTTCGCACTTGTATATACAGTTCCGCCATACTTCTGGAGTTGCAATTGAAAGTGCTTCTCGCCAAGTTTCCCAAACCGCTTCGTCTGTATACCCATTAGGCCCAATATGGTTTCGTAATATTATTTTGCTATTCCCCATATATATTCGATGGGATTAAACTGGCAGTGGTATGGTGGAAGACGTAAAACTTGATGCCCGTAACTTTCAGTAACCTGATCCACCACAAAGATTTTTGGTTTTGCATGTTCTTTTGCCAAACGTAACAACTCAGACTTTAATATATGCTGTGGAATAGATATGCGTTCATTTGTTAGCCATTCTTTAATCTTATCTACATTCCACGAATTTGTTGGACTTTTGTTTAGTATTTCTGAATGATAAGGCGCATTGTCTAAAATAATTACGCTGGGCTCACTTAATCCGGGAAGAAGTTTTTCACGCAACCATTTCACAAACATTTCCGTGTTCATATTGTCACGATAGTCACTGTTTTTTGATGTAGACGAAAATATTAAATCAGCACCTTCTATAAAGCCTGTCTTCCCTCCCGCGTGCAGAATTATATGTCGCTTCCCTTCTCCACTAGCATGCTTGATCGATTTTATGTTGTCATCTTGCCATATTCTCTTGGTAGCACCCTTAGAAAATATCCATGTTTCGTCTAAATATACAAAAGTTGACCCTTCTTCTTTAAATATGTTATATTTATTTTCTCAGAAACTCAATTCTCTTGTGTACAACAGAACTTCTTTCACAAAGCGCTTTTCTGTTATCCTCTTTTTTAAATTTGAATCCTATGTTATGTAGGACTTGCCATAAACTTGTTCTGCCGATGTCACCAAATTTCCTCTCTTTTAACTTAAGTAAAATTGTACCTAAAGTCACATGTTCCTTATTTGCACGCATTTGATATATGATATTACGAATTTGAAATTTTCGTCCTTCTAACATATTGTTCGTTTTTAATAACAGGCGAGTATGGTGGTGATCGTTTTCCGGCACTTCACTATTCTCGTTTTTAATTGTAGATCTTAATTTTGATTCGCTAATTTCTAAAGCATCGCACACGCGTTGTTGTACAGACGTTACCGATTTTAAAGGACCACCATTGTTTTTTTCCGCAATAAAGTACTTATGTAGGTTACAAATTAGAGTATCTACATCTAAAACACGTCTTGGCATTTTCGGTTAAACAGCACGAACAGATTCTCACAAAATTAACAATATAAGGCGTTACCAATTCGACAGAATAAATTCAACTGGAAGATAACAAATGTCCTTATAGTTTCTTATAGCATTCCTGATTTGTTTGTCGACCCATTTAGTTAAATTACCTATTAAAATTGCATTAGTTTGTCATACTTTCTCTAATTTGGTTTTGCACCTATTTGGGTAATTAAGTACTTTCACTTGAATAATTTAAATGCCAAGACAGTACCGTAATTAAAATACCTAGGTCAAAAAATGAGCTTTATTTTGATACTATACAGTATGGTGCAAATGAAAGGAATAAATTCGTTATTTCGTAAACCAGCGACTTTAAGGAAAAATCCTGAAACAGGTCGATTTTTATTTTTAAATTATGATATTTTGCCATAAATGTCATACTAGTAACGTCATCCATATGGGCGTGATGAAGTAATCGATGATTTTTTTAAATGAGAATAGGGGTCGTGTGCTAGCTCATTTGGATCATTCAATTCTCTATTTATTAATATAAACATTTACATAATTGTTTATACAGGGCGCCCAAAAAATTTTTTTAATTTAAATTATTTGACAAAAAAAGAAGAATCTATATAATTTATTTAATTTAAAATACATTTTATTGCTGTTAGAAATCAGTAAAAAAATGTTTATATCACAAATAAACATTGTTTTTCGCTTAAATTAAATGTTCAAACTTCCTAAGAAACAGGTGGCTGGCGGGAGCTGGCTTGAACATTGAATTTAATCGAAAAGCAATGTTTATGTTTGAAATAAACATTTTTTCTGTTTCTGGGCAACAGTAAAATGTATTTTGAATTAAATAAACTACATACATTCTTCTTTTTTGTCAAATAATTTCATTAAAAATTTTTTTGCACGCCCTGTACAAATAATTGTGTAAATGTTTATATGACTAAATAGTGAATTTAATGACCTTTCAAATGAGCTAGCACTCGACCCCTATTCTCATTTAAAAAAATCATCGATTACGTCATCACCCCCAGATGGATGACGACACTAGTATGATATATATGCCAAAATATCATATGTTGAATGGGTTTATTGACAGATTTTAAAACACAATGTAGGTATACCCCCAAAATATATTTTATTACTATTCCTTTCTTTTATCTGTTTCAATAGTTTATTAATGTTTCTTCACTGCTTATATCAATAATACATAATCTCAATTTACAATCAATTACTTTCAACTGAATTTTAATCCCTTCCTTTCTTTTCTTTTCTACTCTAATTCTCACCCTTTAATTTATATCTCAATTTCATGTACCTACATTGTTGTCTATCAATTCACATTTATTACTGTTATTACTATATGACTGCTAATATACCCTTTTAGCTACAATTTTTAAGCTTTCCGATTTTTCATTCTTTTTACGACCACTACTCCTCTCATTAAAACATCAAGGAGTATTGACTTTAACAATTTAGGTTACAGCTGCACGTCCACATCTAACATACATATTAGATATCGACCCGTTTTGATCCAAACGTTGTTAGTCTTACACTAACACATACACTAATAAATAGAAGTCTTTAATAAATATAAATAAAAACAAAAATCTTTTAATAAATAGAAATAAAAATCTTTAAAACCGGTACAGATTTGTTGGTTGTCTTTCACCAACTATCTCTTCACCCTCAAAAATTCCCAAATTCCATAAACTTGTTTACCTTTGCAACATTCTCCGTCTATTCCACCATATCCCGTTAGCATAACTTAAGCAGATATATCATGTTAATGAATACTGAGGTAGTACCTCCTTGTAACCGAATCATTTAGTTACTTGTAACCGTTGACCTGAAGATGCTCTGCATACTTTAGAGAGCGAAACCAGTCGTCGGAAGTTACAATAAATGATTGAGAGTACGTCTGTCTTTTACTTCATTCAAAATATCATAATTTAAAAACAAAAATCGACCTGTTTCGGGATTTTCCCTAATGTCATCGGTTTACGAAATAAAGAATTTATTCCTTTCATTTGCACCATACTGTATATACGAGTAGTTGCAAAATTTACTGAATGCATTAACATTATTTAGTGGTGGCCGCATATCGAAATAACTACTCTGTGATAGACCACATAACGAATTAGTTACTCTGCGGTAGACCGCATATTGGATGGTAGACCGCATATCGAATCGGCACTAATCTATATATTTTTTCGTATTTAAAATATTACTTGCGGGTAAATCCTAATTGTTCTTTTAGTCAAGGAAGTCTCTTCGCATCTGCTCGGGAAAATGTTCTAGTCAGGTGTTTTGCATAATCTTACTCCTAAGTTAGTATTAAGTTTTTGCTAAGAAAGGTATTTCTAACAAGGGTGCATTGTATTTTATTATTTATCTTATTATTTTTCCTTAAATTATCCTGTTTATTAAATTTTAATCAAAAAATTACTAAAAATTCAATAATTAAATAGATATTGGCCCTCTACGCACCCGAGGTCTACGCTTATGTTACTGGTATACCTAAAATATTACAATCGACCTGCCGATTCGTTTGTTTCTTTATTAATCCGTGACCGGTGTATCCCTACCGAATAGAGAGTAAACATGCATTCTACAGTGTAGAAGAATACTTAGCAACTAGATTGCTGTTATGAGTTCTGTCTAATATTAATAATTTTCATATTTATCAATGTACATTATGTTAAATCTAAAATTTAAGTGTATGTATAGGTATTTGATTATGTGTCTGTGACTATATTGTGTTGTATATCTGACGTGTATATCCATCTTTATGATGGCAGCTGTAAAGCTATACCAATAAAGTATTCTATTCTATTCTATTCTAACCATATATTTAGCTCCTAGTAAAGTTCAAACTATAACTTTGGGTTTCATGTTGCATAATTTTTTAATAGAGGAAAATACAATAGTTCCTAATTTGGATCAAACTGAAGATAATTATTCTAATGCAAATATTTTAGCACAAATATCAAAACAAAATAAAAAACACAAATAATCAACAGTCAACGTAAAAATTCTGGTTAACATTAAAATGTTTTGTTTTTAAAAGTTTATAAATGTTATAAAATCCTTAAAATCAGCTGTAGACGCAGTACTACCATACCAATGTAACGTGACAAACAACATTTCGACCAATCACGTGCTGAATTTCATACAATTTTCGATACAAGAACTTGCATAGTGTCATACAGAGCACAAATGTACGTACAAGAAACGATACAAGAAATGTATATAAGAAAATGTATCAGAAACGATATTAGAAATGATACAAGAAAATGCATAGTGTCATACAGCCTTAAGACTATAATTGAGTTTTAATTTCCATATTTTATAAATGCTAGACTATTTCACTGGGTGTTCCTAACTTTGAGAAAAAAATATAGTGTGACTGTTATACCTGGTATACAATAACATTTACATGTCTAGCAACAACTTTATTACAGTGATATTCTTAACGACGTTCTACACCTTCGTTGCGGGGTATGCCTCTCAGAGGAAAGGGGGTAAACTTATATGCAAGCGCAAGTTGGTAACAATGCATTTATAGCAGAATACTCAAATCATATGTTTCAGTATTGAATACTTTATAAAAATAAATTATAATATATTACGGAAATTACGGAATAAATTACGGAATTAATTATAATAAATAAATTAAAAATAAATGGTACGGTAAACAATCCTCATTTTTTAATATGTTATTCCTTACAAAAAACCTTTAATTTAAGCACAAATAATTAAAAATCGTAAATTTGGGTCAAAAGTTATAAACTTTTTAAGAATTCCCATAAGAGCCCATGTTAAAACTTAACTTTGACCCTTAATAGTAATTAAACGGCACGGTAAAACAATTTTTAAAAAATCAAGTCTTAGTTTTTTTAAGTAAACTATAACATACTAAAATTTCATGCAAATCCTTAATTCTTTGTCGAAGGTGTAGAACGTCGTTAAAGAATAAGGCAACAACAATATTTAAAAAAAATCACTCAAATTGGGCAGGTTTAGGAAATTCGAGACATCAAAAATGTTCCAATTTTAAGATGGTACGTTAAATTCTTATAGAAGTGTAGGTACTTAAAGCATCTGTAAGGTATAACATAACTAGTTTGTTGTATTATCTATGTTGAATGAATGCTAAAAATAATATTGGAAATAATGACCAATTACTGTTGTCATTTAAGTACAATACGAAATTAATCAATACGTCCTATATGTCCTTATCTATGTCCTTTAAAATTTAATAGCTATTTGATAAATAAAGCTATAATAGCAAGAAAGCTAAGGTATGAAATTTTAACACTATTATGTTGGGCAAAAAGGCATTTTAAATACTGTTAAATGAATTAACATTAAGAAAATATGAAAAATGAAAACTTTTTACCAGTTTGTTGTTCATAATGTGTACGACAACTGTTATCAACAGCCTTTACAAGTTTCTCAACAGCTTTATAGCACAACGTCGCCAAATTCGAGGGGGCATCTTCCCGTAACTGTCTTATCTCTGTCGCTGGGACCAACGTAAATATATCTTGAACATTCGTTACGTTTTCTGACCAAAACTGTTCCCAAAATGAATCGTCACTGGAGTCAATTGGCTGAAAATACGAATTTGTTTTAATGGAGAATTTATCTTTAAAGAGTTAATTACCTCTGACTTTGATGTGAGTTGAACGACAGCTTTTCTAAAATTTAATTTCGTGTCAACGTTTCCCATATTTCGAATGCTTATTTTTAAAGAAAAACTATAGAAAATTAAATCAATACACTCCTCTGTTCATTGCTGTGCTGTCATTAAAATGTCACTCGAGCATAAACAAAACCATCGATGACATAAGACATAAAGCAAGTAATGAAAAAAAGGTTAAAAATGTCAATGAAGGTACTTATTTTCTTGGTTACTCTGTTCCGTAAGTATGAGTGAGAACAAAAACAATCTATACTGTAAAGGTAGAATATTTTTCGTCCGTATATGAATATGACATTATCAAAATCCGAAAATTATGTGGTTCCTGGATACATAGTACACTATGAAAAAAGTGTTTTTCTAGGCCCTCTATTCACTGTTGCCAAATTTCAATGTTCTTGTGTTCCGGTATCTATGACACACGTCAACAACAACCAATCAGATTTAATAACTGTCACAGACACTGAACTGACTGAACAAACTTTTTTAATGCAAACGCAGCTTTAGCAAGAACTGGTTACGTCAAATTGCGTCAAAGAATTGTAAATATACCATTAATGAAACGAGTGCCTCTATAAAAGAAAACGATTAGAAATATAATTAGAGGTATTTACAGTAAATCCTAATTAGGGAATCATTTGCAACACTATTGGGCAACGTTAAGGTGAGAATCATGAAGTGTAAGCACCCGTTGTGTATTGAAAAATGCAGAGAAAAAGCGAAACTAAATACAGATGCAGTGCAGTGCAAATGTATTGAAGATATCGGGATATTTATTTGGGAATGGTCCCCGGCCCATAGTTCACCCGATACGAAAATAACTAATGATAATAAGGATATTTTATTTCATCCTTGCTACAGTTCTGGTACTGCAGCTGTGAGAGGAACTGTACCATTTGAGAGGAACTTACATTATTATTGGGAAGTGCAAATGACTTCAAATATGTATGGAACTGATGTGGTGAGTATGTTATGATTGTCTGCCTGAGGGGGTTAAAGTATGAGTTGTGCTGTCTGTTTACAATTTATCATCATTTATTAGCCTGTATTTATTTGTACACTGATGATTGTAGGCCTCCCATAAAATTTTACACCTATTTCTATCTTGTGCTTCTTGCATCCAATTTGTAGTGATGTACTTTACATCATCTGTCCATGTAGTTGGTGGTCAGTGGTCATCCTCTGCTTCAATATGCCTCTTGTTCGCAAGGTTGTTAACTATCCAGTTTGTTCACAAGCTATTTTGTTATTATCGTTCTGAATAGTTTGTATGTAATTATGGAAGAGCAAACTAATAGGCCTGTAGTTCTTGGGGTCTGAAATGTCACCTTTTTTGAAGTTATACTTCTTTACCGGCGATAGAGGGTGATTTTTTTATATGTTAAAACCTATCAGCCCGGCGCATGCGCATTATAACTTTGTTCTGATTGGATGTTCAAATGACATGTCAAAAATTATCCGATATGGCAGCTGTGGTTTGGAGGTAAAGGTAAAGGTAAACAAATGTATAATATATTAGTTTTATTGTTGTGAGGACAGAAACAAAAAAGTTTATAATATTGTAGTGACTTTTAAATAGTTTTTAAAAGCAACAGGTACGTAATAATTGTTAATGTATCATGGGTATAAACCTACCTATTTGATCTGCCAAAATACATAGTATGTAATACTTTTATTTATATAATTTGATTACCATCAAAATTTCTATCAATATTCACCTAATATATTGTTTTTTACTCTATGTTTTGTTGTATTTTTTCAATTCAAAATTAAAATAATTTGATCAATTTTCAAAATATCACAAGTTTAATCCGTTTAGTTAGTCGATCTTCGTAAATAATGACACATAATGTCCGTGGCTAAGCGGAGAAGGCGAATGAATTCCAATACCAACCGCTCTTATCAGCGCTGGTTCGAGTCCCAATAGAAACTTTCTTTTTTGTTTTTTTTAATACATTTTATGATTGTAAGTATATTTATTATATAATTGTATTTTCAGAAAATACGTATTTAGTTAAAAAATTTTTCGACAATTAATGTTCAGACATCATTTGTGGCTTGTTTAATGTGTTTGTGTGTGTTTTATTCTTTTATTATTTTAATTTTTGGCACTGTTCTAATAAAAATGTTTGAGAAGTAGTAAGTATAAATTAGTTTAATATTTAAACAAAATATAAATAAAAAGTATATTAATTTCGTTTAAATCATATAATAGAAGTATAACTTCTTACGTGCGTACAAAGTACACACACATTCTTTTTTGTACATTCTGTTTATTATCACATTAAATCATTGGAACCAGTAGACATATGAGAAGCAGAAACTTAAGCCAAAAAACAAAAATAACCATATACAAAACCCTTCCTTATACAACTAGTGTTGACATATGGATCGGAGACATGGACCATCTCCAAGGCAGATGAAAACCTTCTGCTTATATTTGAATGAAGGATCCTGAGAGGAATATTCGGTGGCATCTGTGAAAATGGTATTTGGAGGAGGAGGTACAATTACGAGGTATACCACAGATATAAACATATATTTAGTGCTAAAGACATAAAGATATGCTAGTGTTGACATATGGATCGGAGACAGGGACCATCTCCAAGGCAGATGAAAACCTTCTGCTTATATTTGAACGAAGGATCCTGAGAGGAATATTCGGTGGCATCTGTGAAAATGGTATTTGGAGGAGGAGGTACAACTACGAGGTATACCACAGATGTAAACATATATTTGGTGATAAAGACATATAGATATTTAAAGCGAGATTAACTTGTCAATTTATTCGAAGAGTAATACTCATTTGATAAATAAATAAATAAAATGTTATTTGATGTTAGTGAAACATAGATGTGTCAGTTTATTGGTTGAATAACTTTATTCATCGAATAAACTACTATTTATCTTTGGTGAAACCCACATTAGATAGTTAAACAAAGTTAATTTTATTATTTATGTGATCTTCTAACTACAGTAAATACCAATTGGTATTGGTATACAGTGATGAGCATGCAAATAACACAAAAAATGGAAAACATATGTTGTGAAATAAAAAGAGATGAAACAAGTAGAGGTCTAAATTATCGGTATAAACCTATAGATTTACATTATATTACAATATTTTCCACCTTCAGAGGTTAGCTCAGTTGACTTCAGTCATAAATTTATACTTATGGTGTTTAGTATTATTTTTCTCATGATCATCTTTCAGTGCGTCACAGTTTTTCGATTTCTTTCTAACGCATTAAATTGTATGTGACAGAAAAAAGGCACGTCAGTGATTACATTTCGTCGGTGACGTTTATAACATTTATTCTAGTTGTCGATAGATGGCGCCATAATAAAAAAAATAATTTTTTTTAATTAGATAATAATATTACAAATATAATCTGTATAATTTATAAGACTATACAAGTCAAAGAAAATACCATTTTATAAATGCAAGAAACACATTTGCTTTGTTTTTATTCCAAATTGAAAATAAAATGTGACAACTGTCAGATTTAACTAAAATGTCATGTTAGAATAAATGTCATAAATGTGTATTATCACGGACTTACCCTTTTTCCTATCATTTGTTACGCACTGAAAAATGCTCATGAAAAGGACAATATGATGCTTAGTAAAGTATTTTAGTTGAGTTATTTTTATTATCAGTTTGATTTATAATTAATATGACTACTAATGAATGTTTTTTACTAGCTTTTTACTTATCTGTCTTAATTTATTCAATCAGTATGGTTAAGGTGGGAAATATGGTAATGTAATGTAAATTTATATGTTTATACCGATAATTTCCCACCTCTACTAGTTTCATCTCTTTTTATTTCACAACTTATTAGGTCAGGTATTAGGATTTAATGGTTAAAAAGTCTATTCATTACACTAAATTGTTACTTTTTCTGATTTTCTAGATGGTAGGTGTTGGTACAGCAAAAGTTGTATTCTCTGACTGGAAATTTAGGTTCTGTAGTCTACTAGGAATTGATTCTCAATCATGGGGATACTCCTACCATGGACTTATTCAACACAACAAACTAGTTAGGAAGTATGGATCAAAATTTGGGTTGGGAAGCTCTATCGGCGTTCATTTAGATATGAACAGAGGAACTTTAGAATATTTTTTAAATAGAAAACCTTTAGGTAAGCTTTAAAAGAGATATATACATATTTGAGATAGTAGTACAAGATTTAAAAGTTAATTTAGAATCAAAATTTATACCCAAATCTTTAATATTATTACGTGTCTGTATAAGGTACACTGTTTATAATATAAATATATTATATATCGTGTAAAGGCCAAAGGGCGTAACCCTCAAAAATTTGAAATTGAGATTTTTGGTTTTTCTGAAAGATCAACCAGAAATACACCTCTCGGACAAAGGTTGTACCCCACCTATTACTATAAACCTATAGAATACCAGAAAAATGTCATTATGTACATTTGGCGGTTACACAATTTCATCCCAACATTTGGCGTAAGCCTAACTTTTCCTTGGCATCACCTGATCAAAATTCTTCCAAGATTATAGCAAAAGCATCATTAGATCCGGAAAGTGAAGAAATAAGAATTTGTGTGAAAGGGCACAATACAAGGTGATCAACCATTACTTCACCTTCACTGGTACCGCTATACAACGAAGAATTAAAATTGGCATCTAAAAAAAACTGGGAACAGGAAGGCGAAGAACGCTATAAATAACCGCGATAATAATAATAATCTAAAAATTACGAGAATCTAAAGAATTTAATAAATAATGTTATTCCAAATCGGTACCAGGAAGAATATATCAAAATGAGATCAGACACTTTGGAGCCAGATAAACTTGCTGAAACTGATGAGGAAGCCTAATTTTTGTATACAGAGTGGGCCAAAGAAAACAGTCCACGTCGTAATTTGGCAGTATTTATTAGATTTTAAGGAAATTACGAAACAGGTCGATTTTTGATCTACGGGGGACATATTTTTGCGGTACATACATTTGTCATTTGTCAACTCCCTCCCTTCCACTTCCCCCACATCTTATTTTTAAATAGGGAATAGGGGTCGTGTGCTAGCTCATTTAAAAGGTTAGTCAATTCTCTATTCAGTAATATAAACACTAACATAATTATTTATACAGGGTGTCCAAGAAAATTTTTTAATTTATTTATTTATTTATTTTACGGATACACCATTTTTACAGAAATATGACCTTTTCAAAGCATAGGTTCAATAGGTTGCGTTAAAAAAACAAACCAAAATTAAAATTAAACAAAATTCAATTAAAGTAGTAGCTTAAGTTATTAAGTTATATAATGCTCAAAATCTCTCAACTGATTTCTTAAATGTTGCTATAGATATTCCAAATAACTCTAAACTATTGCTGTGCTCATTGGCAGTTCGTAAAATTCTTGTAATGGGTTCATTTTGACCATAATTTGTAGTGTGAAATGGAATGTTGATAATCTCAGTGTTCTTCTAGTACATATTAACATTAAAACTTATTAAACTTAGTAACTCTGGATCTTGAACATATCCATTTATAATCTTAAAAAGGAAACATAAATCCGCTTGACACCTTCTATGATGTAGTGGTGAGATATTTAGTATTGACAGTATATCATCATATGTGTATTGTTCTCTAATAAAACCAATCTTGTAAGCACATACCCTCAAGAATTTATTCTGAACTCTCTCGATGCTGTAGATGTCACTATTATATGAAGGATACCAAATGAGAGAACCATACTCCAAAACTGATCGAACTAAACTAAAGTATAACATTTTTAAAGTTTGTACTGAAAACTGATTACAGTTTCTTAGAATCAATCCCAACATTTTTAATGCTTTAGCTGAAGTTTCGTTAATGTGATATTTAAAAGTTAATTTAGAATCAAAATTTATTCCTAAATCCTTAATATTATAACGTGCCTCTAATGGTACATTATTTATACAATAATCATAATTTACAAACTCTCTTGATCTTCCAAAAGTAATTTTAAAACATTTTTTTATATTTAAGTATAGCATGTTTACCTCACACCAACTAGCTAAGCTTTTAATATCATTCTGTAACAAAGAGGCGTCAACTAGGTTATTTACTATTCGAAATATTTTAAGGTCATCAGCAAACATTAATTGACACAAAAAGCAGAATGTATGTAATTTATTTAATTCAAAATACATTCTCCTGCTGTCACAAAACAGAAAAAAATGTTTTTTGATAAATAAACATTGCTTTTCGCTTAATTTGAATGTTCAAGCTGCCAACCATCTGCCTCTTGGTAGGTTGAATATTGAATTTAAGCAAAAAACAATATTTATTTGTCAAATAAACATTTTTCTCTGTTTTCTGTCAGTAGTAAGTAGTAGAATGTATTTTGAGTTAAATAAATTGCATACATTTTTCTTTTTGTGTCAATTAATTTAATTCAAAATAATTTTTCTTGGACACCCTGTATAAATAATGATGTCAATATTAATTTTACTGAATAGAGAATCGAATAACCTTTCAAATGAGGTAGCACACGAACCCTATTCCCTATTTAAAAATAAGGGGGGGATGGAAGGAAGGGGGTTGACAAATGACAGATGTATGTATCGTAAAAATTGAAAAATTGACCTATTTCTTCATTTCCTTAAAATCTAATAAATACTGCCAAATATCGAGGTGGACTGTTTTCTTTGGCCCACTCTGTATTTTGTTTAATATTTAATAATTACTTGGTTAATCTTAATACATGTAATATAGCATTACTTAGGATTATTTATTATTGTATACCTATCAGATCATTTACACAACAAATATCCCATTACAGTAATAAGTAATACAAACCAACATAAAGGGGATTCTGACATTTACAGCATAATCCTCATCAATAATCGTACCAAAATATTTAAACAAGCCAGCCAAAAGGCGTAACCCACAAAATATGATATAAAATTATTTTTTCTTGTATTTGTGAGTAATAATATAAATTTTTGTGGTATTTACTTAATTCAGGAGATGAAGTGCAACATGTAAATAGTAAAAGAATATTGAAACTAGCTACATAGTACAAGTAATTCAGTTTTTTAAGCCTCCTGTAAAATTCATAAATTAAGGGGTTACGCCCTTTGGCCTTTACACCATCTATATAATATAGTCGGTTCGTTAAACTTAATATTTTTGTTTTTTGCCAATTTGACATTAGATGTAGAACTAAAAGTTTATTATGGTTCATTTTCTTAAATGTGCTAGTTGTCAAAACTAGAAAACTCTTAATTAAACAGAAACAAAATACCTAAAAATTATTCCCAGTATAATATCGTAGATAGAATATTCCCGGTATAATAATAATCTGATTGGACAGAATTAAACACGTGATGAAAAATCTTACTATGTGGTTGGAAATTAACATCATGTAAAAATACATAATCGATATTATTTTTATTACTGGACTTAAAAATTGATTTATATGAACTTTTGATATAACTATTTCCATAATTTCAGGAATTGCTTTTACTGGGATTAAAAACCAAGAACTATACCCCATGGTTAGTTCTACGGCAGCTCAATCTGCAGTTAGGTTAACCTGTGCAGTATCAGAAGAATCTACCTTACAGATGCTATGTTTAGGCTTTATTGCAAAACACAAAAATCTGTACCAAAGTTATCAACAGATTCCTGGCCTTAAAAGATTGTATGAAAGGAAGTACTTTTGGATTGTGCCTAATTTTGGTAAGTAATTTATTCTTCTGATTTATGTTTATAGTATCCTCGACACCTAACACAGTAAAAGAGGCAATTGATTATGTATGTATTTATGTTATGTTTATGGTGGTACCTATGGTGCATCTCATTTTTCTTCTGTTTACACTAATGACGACCAGAATATTGGTAACCTTTCTGATTCTGATCATTTATCTGTTCATGTTCTTCTCTATAACGGTAACTCTTGCAGAGGTACCTATTCTTAGGTACTTAAAGTTTCAAGAATAACTTGAATAACTCAAAATGATTGAGCAGTATTTGAACAAGTTGCTCCGTCCTGCTGAAACCATTACTAATTTTAAGCTTGGACCGTTTTTTTTACTTTTTCCGTATGGCCGAAAATAGTACTCCACATTAAAAAAAATTTCTGCAAAACTGTCTTGAAGCACCTAACAGTAGCACCACATTCACATAAGTTATAACGACGTTTGGAAACCATTCAGTAGTACTGTTTATTTGGCTGCACACCGTACTTTGAGTAAACCCATTTGCATGCTGTTTAATCATTTACTTGTAACACAAATTTTTCCAAACACATGGAAAAAGAGTTTTATCATACCAGTACATAAATCCAGTGATAAGTCTAATGTTAAGAACTACAGTCCTATCAGCAAGGTCAGTGTGATTCCCAAGTTGTTTGAGCTACTTGTGACAAAATGTCGTTCTTGGCATTGTCTATGGTTTATAGCATACAAATTGAACAGACCTTTACATACTTACTCTTATGAAGATATCCTAATGCAACTTAAGCTTCATACACAAGCACATAACTGTGGTATATCATCAGCCTCAAATGAACGAATTCTTTCGAGTCACCTGCAGCGAAAGGGTTAAGCTGTTGTCTGGCCACATTTGTTACTCTGCCCTGTTTGAGCTGTTCTCCTTTAAAATACCGAATAGGAATAGGGTTACTAGAAATACTGACTTGTTTGATGTTCCATGTCACAGCAATGACTAATAAATCTTGTTATGATGTAGTAGAACACTAGAAATTTTTTAAAATGTATAAACATTTTCAATTTCTTTGCAACACGAAAATGCAGCAGCTGCATAATACTCTGATTAAATCGGAGAGTGTCTATACCGGTTTCGGAGGTTTTTTCCTCCTCATCAGTAGTCCCATATCCTCTTCTCTCCGATTTCCCCAGACATCACACTTTGGGTCTTTCCGAATTGCAAAGAAAAAAATGTCACGGATGTACTACCGAAAAACAAAGTAAGTTATCAATCGAAGTAGCACAGAAAACGACAATAAATATCGTTCCCATACCACCAGATTGACAACAGGTGGAATACTTTCTTTGGTTACAACCTCCCGAGATTTTCAAAAATTATAAATCATACAGGATGCCGAGGAAATTAAGATGAGAGAATTTTAAATAATTCACAACCTATCTGCTCAGCGTGGTAAA
Source organism: Diabrotica virgifera virgifera (assembly GCF_917563875.1). Taxonomy (NCBI): domain Eukaryota; kingdom Metazoa; phylum Arthropoda; class Insecta; order Coleoptera; family Chrysomelidae; genus Diabrotica; species Diabrotica virgifera. The sequence continues at coordinate 6,421,968 of NC_065449.1, read as the reverse complement.
AGTTCCAACAAGAAAGGTTCCTTAGTACTCAACAAAACAGTAAATGATTTAAAATGTATAAACATTTTCAATTTCTTTGCAACACGAAAATGCAGCAGCTGCATAATACTCTGGTTAAATCGGAGAGTGCAGGAAGAGTCTATACCGGTTTCGGAGGTTTTTTCCTCCTCATCAGTAGACCCATATCCTCTTCTCTCCGATTTCCCCAGGCATCACACTTTGGGCCTTTCCGAATTGCAAAGAAAGAAATGTCACGGATGTACTATTCTCTGGTCGCTGAAAAGATGGACCGATCACGTGAACGGCACGCACTCTTAAACGTTCATCTCTCGATGTTATCACATTTCCTACGTTTACACGGCTCAACAAAAGCGAACTAACTCTCGCTATAATATATTTTGTACGGTTTGTTACGGGTTATTGATTAACATTAAATTTAAACATTATGTTGGCTTTTGCGTATGGATTTAAAATCTAAATTTCAATTTTTATATATAGGGTGGACAAATAAAAAAGTTTATAATATTATGTTAAAAGTAGTAAACTTAAAAAATAAGAGATAAATTCGGTTTATAAATTTGATGGAAGGCGATTCGTGTGAATAGAATAGAATATCTTTATGCGTAAGAATCGGTTGAAAAACAAATATATGATTTACATGATTGAAAAACACGTTTTTGTTTCGATGAACCTTGTAAAATTTAAATTTAGTAAATTTTAGTAAAATTTAAAATTAATAATTGTAAAAGTAAATGTTAAATATATGTATGTATAGTTTGTTATTTCCTGACCGTGCTTATTGAAAATGGCAAGTAGCTGAAACGTTTAAACAAGAATAAAGTGTTATTTATCAAACCGACAAACCCAGGAATAAAAAAGTTTCTATATTTGGCAGTAGTTATTAGATTTTAAGGAAATACCGAAACAAGTCGATTTTTGTTCTAAGGGGGGCACATTTTTTCGATACATACATCTGTCATTTGTCAACCCCCACCCTTCCACGACCCTGACACCTTATTCTTAAATAGGGAAGAGTGGTCGTGTGGTAGCTCATTTAAAAGAGAATTCAATTCTCTATTTAGTAATATAAACATTATCAACAGAACCAAGAGGCAGGTGGATGCGGGATCTAGCTTGAACATTGAATTTAAGCGAAAATCAATGTTTATTTGTGAAATAAACATTTATTTCTGTTTTCTGGCAACAGTAAAATGTATTTTAAATAAAATAAATTACACACATTCTTCTTTTTTTTTGTTAGGGTTCTGCTAACTCTTGGGATGCTTTTTTATAATTGTTCATTATTACACCTCTTTCCTCAACAGTTAAATGTCTTTTTTTTTATCTTTTTCGTGGAGGTGAAAGAGTGCTTCCATTCATATTTAATAAACGTAACATACAATTAATAATACTCGTTAATAAACGTAAAACGTAATCCACAAAAATTTTATACAAATTAATTTACGTACGCGTAAACTCTACAAAGAATTTTGAGCAATGCCCGACTGCCAACAAAATAATTTACCAGCCAGCGGAAGTGCAAAACACAAATACTTAATAATAATGCCCGTGTAAACAGTTTCTTAGAAGGTCTACTTACGGACGGCCTGTCGATGCCTGCATCGACTGAACACGCGACCTTCGATTCCATCTTTTAGGCGGTTCCACTATAGAGCCATCTACCGAAAAACATCCTGTATGATTTATAATTTTTGAAAATCTCGGGAGGTTGTAACCAAAGAAAGTATTCCACCTGTTCTCAATCTGGCGGTATGGGAACGATATTTATTGTCGTTTTCTGTGCTATTTCGATTGATAACTTCTTTATTGGAAATTTTTTAATTTGAAACTTTATTTTTCTCATTTTCCAGAAGAAGACAAGATAAAACGCTTAGCCAACTTAGAAGACAGCTTGATGTGTCCTTTATATTACGAAAACTTCCTAAAATCCCATAAGAAGCTAAGAACCACACCTTGGTTCCCTTCGGACTTCAGTAGTGACGTCGACACAAGTGACTCAAATGTATCGAATGCATCTTCCGATTATGACACGCAATGATACAGACATGTGATAAGCCGCTCCATGATTTACAAATTATGTGTCTGTTGTCAATACGACTGTGATGAATCTCAAATTTAATTTTATAGCGCCGCTAGGTTTTTTTAACAATAAATGCGAGTTCGAAAAAAAAATAAAAGAATAGGTGTAAAATAGCTCTTTGAAAATGAATCTAGTTGGTATTTCTAGAAAAGAGTGAGTTGTATTTTGTCAGATATTTGTTGAATTATATTATAATACATTAGTATATTGCTTAGAGATCAATTGCCATTAGTACTGTCTGTATCTGTGAGGTCAGGGGAAATATTTCTACTTAATGAGAGTAAAAATGTTCTAATTTTTTATTCTAATTGGGAAATAAGCCACAATTTAACTTGAAAAATGATTTTATTGACGTTTTGACTTCCACTTCGGAAGTGGATATACAACACTTCCACATCTAAATACATAATAATAATAAATTAAACAAAATTTGTTGCTTAGTAAAAAAATTCTGCTAATACATTTAATCTGACTCATTCATATCGGCAATTAAGACATATGACATATACAGGGTGTTGAATTGGGAAACGGAAATACTTTAATGGTGAATAGAGGTCACCGAGGCGGTTCTAGATGTACTACATTTTTTGCCCTATCGACTTGTGTAACCGAGTTACAGGGTGTTTTATCGATTTTGCTCATTTTTTTTCTAAGCCATAACTTTAGAACCACCCTGTATATTTTTTTAATATTTTGTACACTTATGTCTCATTCTAAACCCAAACGAACGACATAATAATCACTGGAAAAATTCAGGTCCGGATTAACAAAACATTATAAAGTATTTGTGACATTAAAACAACACCCTGTATATTGAAATATTGAAAATCTGTTTGCATATTTGAAAAGAGCACAAAAAACTAAGTTTATTGGTTCGCTTCAATTTTTCGGCCAGACAATTTTTTGACTTTAATTTTGAAATTATATTAATTTTTTTAAGAACTGTCATTAAAAAGCAGGTATTATTAACTTTTAATTATAAATTATTAAAGTTAATGAATAAATACTCATTTTAAAAATAATCAATAATTATTTAATACATTGAAACGACCCAATTACTAATGACAAGAAAAATCCAGGTCCGGATTAACAACAAGATATAAAGTAATTTTGACCTTGAGCCAACACCCTGTATATTGAAATTTTGAAAATTTGTCTGCGCATTTTAAAAGAGCATAAAAAACTGTGATTAAAGGTTTATTTAAATTTTTTGCGCAGATGATTTAATTACATCTATTTTGAAATTATATTGAAATTTTAAAGAAATTTGAGATTAAAAACCAGGTATTATTAACTTTTAATAATATAATCTTAATGGATCAATACTCATTTTAAAAATACTTAATACTAATTTACTACCCTGACTTCATGGATTCTCTGAATTTGAAGCTGTATGCACATCATTAAAAATTAGATTTGCGAGAATTGGAATATTTTAATGATTTAGTAAAGAATTTAAAAAAACATCTATATCTAATAAAAAAAATCGTTTAAACAATTCAACAATTTAACAGAAATTAAAAATATTTGAACTGTAGGAGTTGCTCAAAATGTGCGATATTTTGTTCGATACATTTACTTGCTAGTTTTAAAAGATTTCGAATCGATTTTCTAATTACCTTAATTTTTTTGGCAGCATCTTTTCACCGTGACAGAATTAATCAATATAATTTCAAAATTGCCGTAATTAAATTATCTGCGCAAAAATCTGACATGCACCTTTTAACGTAGTTGTTTATTTTCTTTTAAAATATGTAAACAAATTTTCAAAATTTCAATATACATGGTGTTGTTTCAAGGTCACAATTTCTTTATATATTTTTTTGTTAATCCGGATCTGTATTTTTCTTGTGATTAGTAATTGGATCGTTTCAATGTCGTAAATAATTATTGATTATTTTTAAAATGAGCATTTATTCATTAACTTTAATAATTTATAATTAAAAGTTAATAATACCTGCATTTTAATGTCAGAGTTCTTAAAAAAATCAATATAATTTCAAAATTAAAGTCAAAAAATTGTCGGACAGAAAAATTGAAGCCAACCAATAAACTTAGTTTTTTGTGCTCTTTTCAAATATACAAACAGATTTTCAAAATTTGAATATACAGGGTTTTAGGAACAAAATTACTTTATAATTTTTTGTTAATCCAGACCTGAATTTTTCCAGTGATTATTATGTCGTTCGTTTAGGTTTAGAATGAGACATGTGTACCTAATATCAAAACAATATACAGGGTGATTCCAAAGTTATGGCTTAGGAAAGAAATGGGCGAAATCGATAAAACACCCTGTAACTCGGTTATAAAAGTCGGTAGGGCAAAAAATGTAAAATATCTAGAACTGTCTCGGTGACCTCTATTCACCATGAAAGTATTTCTGTTTCCCAATGAAACACTAACCTTAAACAGTGCTTTTGACAGGGTCAGGCGAAATGATATCTTAAATTTATTACAAGCTGAACAAATAGACCACCAGTTAATAAGGTTAATTAATGAAATTAACAAGAACAACAAGACCAGAGTTATAATGTCAGGAGAAACAGAACGCATAGAACTGAAAGGAGGAATCTGCCAAGGAGACTCGCTCAGTACATTGTTATTCAATATGGTGATGAATCAAATAATTCACGAAGTAAGAAAACGACATGGATACCACATGGGAGCGCATAAAATCACGATACTATGCTATGCCGATGATGCAGTACTAATTGCTGATAACAAGGATGACCTACAAAGGCAGCTCCACACTTTCAATATCACAGCAAATAAACTTAATATGAGAATAGCAGTAGAAAAAACTAAATGTATAGTGATAAGTAAAGAGCCGCGTAGATGCAAGTTAGAAATAGACGGCAAAATTGTAGAGCAAGTAATGAAATTCAATTACCTAGGAGTAGAGATCACCAGTGACAGGAATATAAGAACAGAGACCACAGCACAAGCAACAAAAGCGGCAAGAGTAAGTGGTTGCCTCCGAGAAACCATATGGAGAAACAAATATCTGACCGTGGAAAGCAAAATAAAAGTATACAATACAACAGTAAGACCTATCCTAACATATGCAGCGGAGACAAGGACCGATACAAGAAAGACGAAACAATAAATCAACAATATCGAAATGAAAGTATTAAGATCAATAGCGGGCATATCATTAAGAGACAGACAAAGCAACAGAAGTATACGAGAACGATGCAATTACAGGTGGATAAAAACAAGAAAGAGAAACTGGGACGAACATGTAAACCAAATGGAACCAGATAGATTAGCAAACATCTGTAAAGACAACAAGCCGTATAGCAGAAGACCCGTTGGAAGGCCGCCGAAAAGGTGGAAAGACAATGTACAGTCAACAACAACTGAAACAATAAGAGGCAGACAAACAGGAGTAATCCTAGTCGCGCGAAGAAGAAGAAGAAGAAGAATGAAACACCCTGTATGGTATACATTTTAAAGTAGAAGACTTTAAAATGATATTGCCAATATTTATGAGTTGCGTTCCTGGGACGACTTTATTGAAAGATAGTTCATTCGATTACATGAAATCAACTTTGGAACTTGCAATGTTGAACGTGAGCCTTCGAGACCACATAACAAACCAACAAATCGGGCAAAGATCAGGAGTTCAAGATGTCATCGAAAGGATCAAGACGCTTAAGTGGAACTGGGCAGTGCACTTAGCTAGAACACGAGATGGACGGTGGACAAGACAAATCATGGAATGGAGGCCCAGAAAATACAAAAGAAGCCGAGGACCACCACTGACTAGATGGACCGATGACATAAAAAGAGTAGCGGGCAATTGGCTACAAGCCGCCCAGTGTAGAGAACACTGGAAAGAACTGAGGGAGGCCTATGTCCAGCAGTGGACGTGATTAATACTGGACTGAAACTTCCAAGTGAAACATGTAAAGTTAATGTTTTGATAAATTTCTTCTGTTGGCAACAATGAGAATGATATATAAAATTGCACAGAAATAGCTCTGATGTAGAAAGATCATGCTAGGCAAGAGATACTCAGGCAAAACGAACTTGCATAGCATGAGACTTGCATAGCCTAGATGTTTAAAGCTGCTTTTAGCAATTTGTTCCCAATTTACGCCATCTATCGAAGGCTAGACTAATGTCTTTTATATAAGTAGAAATATTTTCACAAAAACTATCATCGACTGATTTTAGACGGTTTTAAAGACTTATAGACCCAAAAGGAATCATTTTTGTGATTTGTTATTTTTACAACTAATTTTTTTATTTATTGATATTAAAAAAAGTGATAAAAGTATATTCGATTTTAATTTTTGACTTGTACGAGTATCACGAGATGTTCTTGATTAGAAAGAATAGTTTTATTTATTTTTATGTTTAGTCAGTAAAACATACAGTACATATACCATGGTAAAGTCGATTCACTAATCTGAGACACAACTGTCTAGTGACGTTGGTAATTTATTTTTTGGGAAGTTAGGTTGCTAGACGTGACTGGAAATTACTACACAACCAAACATACCTGCTCATATCCAATATTATTAATAGTAAACAGACATAAATAACATAAACCTTACGCCAATCAATAATAATTATTTATTTAAATCATTATAATAGACGAAGAGGCAGCGCTGAAAAATCTCTTTGAATTTACTAAAGCTAAATTTTTCACAGTTGATTACTGTAATTGTGTAGAGAAACATACTGCGGTCGGTCAAGCGAAACGTAGAACAAGGGTTACTGAGAGGGTGTCAAAGTTGCTTTTCTGCGAAGGTAATTAAATCCATTTACTAAGGCTGAAAATCAGTACACACATTCTAAATTAAATATAAATAAAAATTATTATAGTCGGTTAGCTGTATGACGGGACAGAGCCGGTCGGTCGGCCCCAATGAATGTACAGAGTTATTCACTATACAGGGTGCGCCAAACCTCTGGTCTTCTTTGATTACGGCTAAACTATGAGATATACAAAAAAATGTTTATAACAAAACTAATGTGTATCAAAGAGGTCTCTAATTTAAAATTATTTTCAATTATACAGGGTGAGTCAGAATGACGGTATGAACCAAAGTTGTATTTTTTTAAATGGAACACCCTGTATATTAAATCATTTTTGAATATATTATTTAAAAATATGAAAAATTTGTATAAGGTCTTATAGGCCTAAAGTTAATAATTTTCGAAATATTTATATTTTTATTGAGAAAAATGGTAATATTTATAGGGTTGTGGATTATGTTTCCAAGGAAATAAAAATTTAGGTGATAGGTCAAAGTTTTTAAAATATAGTGTTATTTTTAAATAATTTAATATTTTTTACTTTTAGCCATAAAATATACAGTGTGATCACTATTTTGCAAATACAAAATTTTCTCATTTTTTTTAAATGGGACATATTGGGTATATTAGTTTTGCGTTTGGTAGTAAATATTACAACCTTTCTTTTGGTATAAGGTTGTATGTACCTAGCATGTTTCGTTTTGTAGATATTTTAAAAAAACTATAGATTTTACGTTTTTGCGGATTTTTTATTTAAAAATTTTTTTGCAAAAAAAATAATTATAATCTGGTTTTAGAAACATACACTAAAATATAAAATATGAAAATAAAAACGTAATTAAAGAATAAAATAAATCGTATGCTAGTACAATTCAATTGAATTTAATAACTTTAAATTATTTTACAAAAAATATTTTACCATATTAATGAATACATAAATTAGTTACTAAATTAAATAAACAACCAAATTTTAAATCAATCGTAGTAATTCTTCTACCGCAGCAACTTTCCTACACCAAATTAATTGTTAGTTATATTGTATTTACGAGTAAGATCAGTTAATAACTTTTTAATTTACCTACATCTTGAGAACGTATAAAGTATGCTTTGAAACAAATGAACGTTATGGAAGTATATTAAGAAGTAAATAGTATCTATGTACCTACTCGTGTCACAAAATCTGGTAATAATTTCTAATGGTTTCGCCCAAAACAAATGTCATATCCAAAAATGTTTCGGTTAAAAAATTAAAATTTAAAATAAAAAAAATTGTTACAAAAATTTCAACTACAAAAGTATTCCCAGTTTTTGTGACACCAGTAAATACTATTTATATTAATAAATAATTTGGATGATACATTTAACATTCATTTGTTTCAAAGCATACTTTATAATAATTTTTATATTCTCAAGATGTATGTAAGTAAATTTAAAAGGTAAATTAAAAGTTTAACTAAATACAATTTAACTAACAATTAATTTGGTACAGGAAAGTTGCTGTAGTAGAAAAATTACTACGGTTGATTTAAAATTTGGTTGTTTATTTAATTTAGTAACTAATTTATGCATTCATTAATATGGTAAAATATTTTTTGTAAAATAATTTAAAGTTATTAAATTCAATTGAATTGTACTAGCATACGATTTATTTTAATCTTTAATTACGTTTTTATCTTCATATTTTATATTTTAGTGTATGTTTCTAAAAACAGATTATAATTATTTTTTTTGCAAAAAAATTTTTAAATAAAAAATCCGCAAACACATAAAATCTATAGTTTTTTTTTAAATATCTACAAAACAAAACATGCTAGGTACATACAACCTTATACCAAAATAAAGGTTGTAATATTTACTACAAACCGCAAAAGTAATATACAGGGTGTCCCATTTAAAAAAAATGAGAAAATTTTGTATTTGCAAATAGTGATCACACTGTATATTTTATGGCTAAAAGTAAAAAATATTAAATTATTTAAAAATAACACTATATTTTAAAAACTTTGACCTATCAGCCAAATTGTTATTTCCTTGGAAACATAATCCACAACCCTATAAATATTACCATTTTTCTCAATAAAAATGTAAATATTTCGAAAATTATTAACTTTAGACCTATAAGACCTTATACAAATTTTTCATATTTTTAAATAATATATTCAAAAATGATTTAATATACAGGGTGTTCCATTTAAAAAAATAAAGCTTTGGTTCATACCGTCGTTCTAACTCACCCTGTATAATTGAAAATAATTTTAAATTATAGACCTCTTTGATACACATTAGTTTTGTTATAAACATTTTTTTGTATATCTCATAGTTTAGCCGTAATCAAAGAAGACCAGAGGTTTGGCGCACCCTGTATTTTGACCCCCTTGGAAACTGCTTTATTTACAGAATTAGAAAAAAAATGTAAAATACAAAGGTTATTTGATTTTTTAATTATGATTTTTTGACATATATATCGTAATAGTGACGTCATCCATTTGGGCGTGATGACGTGATCGACTATTTTTTTAAATGAGAATAGGGGTCGTGTGCTAGCTCATTTGAAAGGTTATTCAATTCTCTATACAGTATGTTGTTCTGAAGCTATTTCCTTGTGGCATTTTTATAATCAACTATTTATAATGGGAAATAAGCCACAATTTACCAAAAAAACAGGAACGCAACTCAGAAATATTGACGATATCATTTTAAAGTCTTCTACTTTAAAATGTATAATATACGTCTGAATTGCCAATATAAATGAGTCAGATTAAATAAATTATTAGAATTTTTTTACTTAGCAACAACATTTTTGTTTATTTTAGTAGTATTTTGTATTTTGACAACGAAACCCGATTTGGGCTTCGAAACGTTAATAAAATCTTTTTTTGGTAAAATTGTGGCTTATTTCCCATTATAAATAGTTGATTCTCTGTATACAGTACTATAAACATTAAGATCATTATTTATACAGGGCGTCCAAAAAATTTTTTTGAATTATTAATTAAACAATTAATTTAATTAAAACATTTTTTTGGACACCCTGTATAATTAATCATGTTAATGTTTATACTACTGAATAGGGAATTGAATAACCTTTCAAATGAGCTAGCACTCGATCCCTATTGCCATTTAAAAAATAGTCGTCATCACGCCCAAATGGATGACGTCACTAGTACGATATATATATATATATATATATATATATATATATATATATATATATATATATATATATATATATATATATATATATATATCAAAAAATCATAATTTAAAAATCGAATAACTTTTGTATTTTACATTTTTATCTAATTCTGTAAATAAAGCAATTTACAAGGGGGTCAAAATATGGTGAATGACTCTGTACATTCATTGGGGCCGACCGACCGGCTCTGTCCGGTCATACAGCTGACCGACTATAATAATTTTTATTTATATTTAATTTAGAATGTGTATACTGATTTTCAGCCTTAGTAAATGGATTTAATTACCTTAGTAGGAAAGCAACTTTGATACCCTCTCAGTAACACCTGTTCTACGTTTCGCTTGACCAACCGCAGTATGTTTCTCTACACACTCACAGTAATCAACTGTGAGAAATCTAGCTTTAGTAAATTCAAAGAGATTTTTCAGCGCTGCCTCTTGGACTATAATGTATTGATAACAAATGAGAAAATTATTTATTGTACAAAATAAAAATATTTTGTAGAAAAAAATTCCACAAAATTTTATGAATTTAGTATACACTCCCACTACATATTTAGAAAAATTCTTCTTTTTTGTAATGAAAGATTAACTTTATTTGAGCAGTTAATAGTGTGAGGTAGGATTTTTTGTGCTGTATTTTTCCTATTCAAAATGTGTCAAAATGAATCTCGGCTAAGCGAATTCAGTATATATACAGTATGTAGTAAGACAGTAAGAGTTTTATTTGTATAGATTTGTATAGTATGTACAAAAAGCATGCGATTATTGTTCCTGCATCCATAAGGGATTTGTACATACTCCAGAGATTTTAAAGTCGAAAACAACAACAAAATTTAAGTCATGTTGGACGTAGTTACAGGTTTTTCCTATTTTTAAACAATTTTCTGCTACATGAGTGTTTGCTTTTTTACCGTGGGTAGTATTGGGACCGTGCAAGTTCGGCAAAGCGACACCTATTTCTACGTTCTGCAACTTTATTCGCACATTTAATTATATTAGCCAATTATATTAGTCCTGGTTACTGGATAATTGTCAAGGCCATAGCCCAAAAAAATAATAAGAAGAAAAAATAAGATTCAGGTTATGTTATTAAAACGTAAACAATTGTATGTAGTAAATAAAATTAGTTATTAAAATGCAGTACTGCAAGCAAAATACAATTAATTAAATTTACCTTTATATAATAATTGCATATCATATCAATATTGTGGAGCAACATATAATTTTTCTTCTTCAATGACAGTAGATATGAAATGTACGTCAATTTGACAATTTCAATTGACAATAGGAATTATTTAAGAAAGTTGCAATATTTCTCCGCTATTTGCGCATGATCGTTTCTCAATTCCCTTCCAAGTACTTGCACACCGTGAATACCAACCTGGCATAAAAATATTCCTGGTTAGAACCGGCAACATGGTCCTTCAGCTACTTAATGATCTACCTAGTAGAAGGAAGAGTGGTAGAATTAACCTACTTAATGATCAAGAAGGCGGAGTAGAATGAATACACTAGGATTGTTCTAGCATGTAGTTTTGTATGGTTTGACACCAGATATTGTACTGCTTTATTGCCCATTTTCAATCCACAAACTGTTTTTTGCTAGAATGCTTTTTTATCGGAGAAAATACCAACGTCAAATGTGACTGATTCATGTTTGTTTTTAGGTTTGTTCCAACACGACGAAGAACCGTCATGTAACAATCACGTTACTATAAATTTAACGTTCCATGGGAACGAATTAATACGTTCCATGGTACTGTGCAGGACGTGATCGTTACGTGGACGGTTTTGCGTTGTGTTGGAACAAACCTTTTATTTACAATTTTGAGGTTAGATTAGAAATACATTTTTCTTATACGTATCCAATTTTCAAGACTTACCTATGCTAAATATTGAAAATTAATGTTCTAAATGCTAATAATGGTAAGTAATAGTCAAAACTTATTATTGTCATTTAAGATTTATAAATCTTAAACGAATAATTCCACTGCGCAAGTCCCAAACTGAAAATCCGAACAAAATCGGCAAACTCTTTTGACCATGTTAAGTCAGTTTCCAAATCAAAATTTACTTTCGTTTGAACACTCGACTAGTAGTTTCAAACTAGTAATTTGTGTGCTTGAACGCCATCAAACAAATGCGTATGCTTCTGATAATTTCAAATCGTTTGAAACTGATGCCACGATACTATAAATAACGAGATAGTATCTTCCCGTAGCTCAAATACGTCCGAGTTTGCGCATGATGACGTAACTGGAGACTGGAAGTGAATTTTAATTCTTGTTAAAATTAAACGGGATTTGTATGCATTATGTGATGAAATTATTCATTTAGCAACATAACATTAAACTTCAATGTATTCGAAAAAAAATTAGTGTCAAGATTCCTGTCAAAATAACTGACATAAATAAAATATAAAATACACTTAGCTTACAACCGCGAACAATTCAAACTAATCGGACATTACGAATGATTACGAACCATTACGAACTTGCGGGTTTCCAGTTACGTCACGAGTTCCTGATGTGTATTAGAAAGATGTGTAGAACAAACCTATTATTATCAGGATGAAAGAAGAAAGATCGGTGAGAATTATTAAGATGTGGCGATGATATAAGAACTGAGGGGGGAGGTACATGGAGATAGGGCAGACAAAGGGGCTTTGGAAGTATCTTCCTTTTTGTGATATCCAAACTGATAACCACGATTTAGTAGTTAGTATTCAATTTTTCCATTTTTAACATCAGGTACACTCAATTGTTTCAAACGATTGTATTTAGTTACACTAACAGGTCCACCAATATCAAAGGAAAAATCACGTTAATATTGCTGCCATCTATGGACAAAGCCTGTAACTTATGTCTTACTACACTCAACAATTTGGAGCCCAAATCTATGCAAATAAAGCAATGGAGACTTTGTTTCTCAAAAAACTCCATTTTACGAAAAAAAAAATAGAAATAGGGGGATTTAAATATTTTTATATTCCATTAGGGTCTTAACATAAGAAAGCTAATTTATATTATGTAGGGTTATACAAAAATATATGAAAGAATAGGAAATTATGTTGAAATTTGAACGATTTTATAAAAGTAAACAACTTTTATCATTATTTGGCTGTTTTTATTTTGCCCTTCCATTGATAACTTTAATATACAGGGTGGTGAATCGTCAAACGGACCATAGGAAACTCGATGGAAAATTCTAAATTGTTGAATTCCTGCTTATCTAATTATTTTACATCAAGTCATGAGAAACTATTTTTAGAGGACTGAAATCTCTAAACACGTTCGCGGACAAAGCGGCGTATGCCGCTCTACTTTCTGGGACAAAGCGCGGTATCCCGTCTAATGTTGAGAACGGCCAAAACGCAAAGCGGCTTACCACGCACATTTTTGTACATGAAATACTATTCAAGCACCTTAGGTGTCCCAGCAAATAACATAAAATATTGTGAACTGTCCGTGTCGGTCAGTTTAGCTTTGAAATATTAGACGTGTGGTAGAGAAGAAGCAAGGATTCTTGGACTTATGGATGAAGTGAGCACAGATGAATTTGAAAGTTCTGAATCAGAACCTTATAGCTCTGATGATGATTTACAAGATCCATCATATCAACCCAGTAGTGGTGAAGATTCGTTGGCAAACGAGAATCTGTTTTCAAACGAAAATCACGAAGACAGAGTTGAGCCAGAAAATGACGAAACAGGTAATGATATACAAAATTTGCTAGAGGTGGGCGATATTGGAACTGATAACGAGTGGGATGATATTGCCGCAGATATTCCAGATTTTTTGTTTGACGATTCCCAAAGTGGCCTTCATCTTAATTTTGACACAGATACTCCTAAAGCTACAGACTATTTTTTTAAATTTTGGGATCAAGAAATTATGCAGCTAATTCTTGATTCAATGAACAAATACATTGAAATATTGACTAATGTAAATAGGCCCAAGCAAAAATACAGCAGACACACATCCATTAAGCCATTTACTATAGAGGAACTTCAATCATTTTTAGCTATATGCATATTACAGGGTCAAATAAAATACCCCTCTGTAAGGAAGTTGTTTTCAATGAATCCACTTTATTATGCACCAGTTTTTCATTACACCCTATCTGGTAGAAGATTTGAAGAAATGCTGCGGTGTTTTAGCTGTGCTTGTAAAGAGGAAACAACAGGAACTGATCCACTGAAAAAAGTCAATCCTCTGCTCGATAAACTATTACTCAATTTTCAAAAAGCTTATTACCCTGCAGAAGAAATGTCACTAGATGAATCATTGCTTCTCTTTCGTGGTCGTCTGAGTTTTCGGGTGTATATCAAAGGAAAAAAAGCGAAATATGGCATTAAGTTCTACGAGCTATGTACAGCAGACGGATACGTATTGAATATAAAAATTTATAAGGGAAAATCCGAAGATGTAGAATGATTATCTAAAATTGAGTCGTTAGTACTGCAACTTATGGAACCTTATTTGGATAAAGGCCATCATTTATTCCTTGATAACTTCTACAACAGCATTTTGCTGTCAAAATCCCTGATGGAAAGATAAACTCATTCTACAGGAACTCTTAGACGAAACAGAAAAGGAAATCCAAAAGCTCTTTTAAACACCAATCTAAAGAAACCCATATAGCACAAAACGTCCGATGTACGTCCATATAACGTACATTTAAAGTCCAAACGTCCATGGACCAAAACTGGACGTACTATGTACGTACATTACGGGACGTCCATTGGACGTTTGATTTCAACGTACATTGGACATCCATTTGTGGTCCATGGATATTTTACACAAAACGCGACTATTATATTAAGTCCCAATACAAACTAAATGAGAATCTTCTTGACAACGTTGTCGCTCTTCGCGCTATCGGTCGTGAAAGGTAGTATTAGGCAGGTACTTTTAGGGGATTATCGCTGTTAATTGTTGTGGAATACTGAAGGATGGTTTATTTATGATAATTCACAGAATGGCAAACGCGCTTGTAATATACAACAACGGTACTGACTCTAAAAATAGTTTGGAACAGAAACAGAACAGAGATTAAACCTCTTTTAATGTGCATGCTTCCTAGGGCGTCATTATCTGAATCTCGTCTTTATGAAAATACATCCTGTGATATATTTGTGTTTTCTATTTATCGTGCAAGTGCAGTCGTGCATTAATGAAGTTCCTAGTTCCTATAATAAAGTATATATTATAATGAAGTTATAGTAAAGAGAAATAAAAAGGTCTTTTGTGTAATATTTTAAGTATAAGTTTAGTATTATAAGGAACTATTTCCTATACAGGCTTTTTGCTATGTATTCACAAAATTATGGATACTAGATTGCTTTCTGAAAAGTGCCCTACAAATGTCCATAAGACGTACATTGAATGTACATATGGGTGTACACTGAAAGCTCCAATACAACGTACAATGTACGTTTGTAGCGGACGTTCTATGGACGTCCAATTTTGTGAACTCTGGACATTCGTTGGACGTCCATCGGATGTCCATTGTACCTTAGCGGGACGTCCATTGGACGTTCCAATGTACACAGATGTACGTCCATTGGATGTCCATAAAACGTACTTGTGTTATCTGGGAAGGAGAACACAAATGGCGAAGAGACGGTAGCATCTAAATTTCAAAGTGGAAGGATAAAAGGGAAGTACTCTGCATAACAACCAAATATCACCCAAAACTTATAAATGTACAGAACAGGTTTGGAAAGACAGTAATAAAACCTGAAGAAGTTGCCAGGTACAATGAGTACATGTCAGGAATAGATAGGAGCGATCAAATGGCGAGTTATTATTCTTCTCCACGGAAAACTATCAGGTGGTACAAAAAAGTGTTGTTTCACTTACTGGATGTAGCTATATGGAATTCCTACTATGCAATGAAGAAGCACAAAAATGTAAAACTGACCCTTTTGGAATACAGAGAAAATTTGGTAAGAGAATTATTGAACATTCCAGAAGATATGAATGATAAGAGAAAACTGATGCATAAGGGAGCTTTACACGGTGGAAAACGACCTCGAATGGAGGCGAATATAGTTGTCAACCCTAACAATGAACAACACTTTCCAGATATAATTCCACATCCTACAGACCCCCGCAAAACTCACCATGTGAGGTGCAAGTGGTGTTTACGAAACAAAAAACGCAAGGAAACCAGATACTTGTGTAAAACGTGTGCCGATAAACCAGCACTTTGCATTGTACCGTGTTTTGAACTGTACCACAAAAATTAAATTTTTTAATATAAGCGTATCTCTGTATTATATTTTCGTTATAAGGATATTTCTTTATTATTTTTTACAGAAATAAAGATTTAGTTGCATTTACTAATCGAGAGCGGCATGTACCGCTTTGTCCAGTTGCACAACTTTTGTGACATATATGGACATAGCGGCATTTACCGCACCTTGTTTTTTTTTATAAAAAACAACCTAAACATTCTAAAATATTATGAAACTACTTTTTTGTGACAGAAAAATAACAAATTTTAAGATTTTTACAAGATCCACAAGGAAAGAAAAGTTTTCCTGTAGTTGGCTGTATACCATCAATCACAAAAATTGGAATAAATCCTTTGTAAAAGGTATAAAATTTATTAAAATCCCTAAAGGGCTACATCAGAACAAAACGTTTTCGATTTTATTACAAAATCATGATCAGTGTAAGACCTAAAAGTAAGTATAACCTATTTTATTAATGTAAAATTGATATTTAAATTCTGACTAAGGTTTAAAACAAGTGGTTATACTCACAGTCTGGATGCTAGCTGAGCCACCAAAGAAATATAGGGGTAATAACCCTTCAAATATAAAATGTATGCTTTACAGATGCATATTTACTTAAAATGCCTTGTGATGGGCAAAAGGCAACAGGAATAATGCCCTAAGGTAAGGTATTTAAATTCCCAACATGTGGGATGCAAAAAAATTTGAGTTTACATTTCGATGACTTTATGGCAACTGAACGAAAGTTGAGTGATGTTTCTGAAAGGTGTCAAAGAGCAAACCGAACAAAGTGACATAATGGTCACCATAATGGTTTTTTGCGACCCCCTATAAAAACTAGGTGTCCGCGAACGTGTTAAAAACAAATATTAGATTTGTTCTACGAATTAAATACATTCCAAATTTTACAAAAATATACATTTTCCAGAGTATTATTAGTCCAATCGTGAGAGATTTGACCTCTAAAAATCATACGAACTAGCTGAATTTTGCTGGGAATATAAATTTTAGGTCCCCAAAAAGGTGCAAAAAAAATTCGCCACTCCTACCCCCGGGCTTCCCTTAAAACCTCTATAAGAATCGTAAATAATGGCAAAAGTCGTCGCAATATTTATTTATAGTCCAGGAGCTGAAGCTTTTCACCTCGCAATTTTTACAGAATGGATCGATTTGCTTGAAAATTTGGGAACAAGTAGTGGATAGTCCAAGGATTAAAATCTATATGATGCCGAAAGGCGCTTTTACCATGGGGGTGATTGCCACCCCCTCCCGGGGGTGGAAATGTTTTATTATATTTTGACCGCAAAAGTTCAAAAGTATTTACAACATTTATTCTAGTTGTCGATAGATGGCGCCATAATAAAAAAAATATATTTTTTAATTAGATAATAAGATTACAAATATAATCTGTATAATTTATAAGACTATACAAATCAAAGAAAATACCATTTTATAAATGCAAGAAACACATTTGATTTGTTTTTATTCCAAATTGAAAATAAAATGTGACAACTGTCAGATTTAACTAAAATGTCATGTTAGAATAAATGTCATAAATGTGTATTATCACCAAATACTATTGACTATTTATCACGGACTTACCCTTTTTCCTATCATTTGTTACGTACTGAAAAATGCTCATGAAAAGGACAATACCTATGGTATCACGATAAATCGTGTTTTCCGATTATAGCGCCATCTATCCACAATTCGAAAAAATGTCTCGAATAAAAGTTGCTTATTTTTACGTGAGCAATCGAAATCTGTAATAACAAATGGGGGTTTCTATTTAGGATTTTAAAGTTACCCCCACCCCACCTCCAGGGGATGGAGTGGTGGAGTCGTCTTTAGTGTCATTCGATAGATTTTTGAAAAATATTGAACGCGTATTTTTCAGTTTTTCGATCCAATCTTCATTTCGCGAATTATTCGATCGTCCCGCGAATTTTTCGATCGTCCCAGGCGACGAGTTCCACCCTGGGCACCAGGTACCTCAGAGACCATCGCCGTCATGAAATTCGTGTTCAGAGACCTCCAAACCACCCCAAGTATAAAAATTTAACTCATTTTCTTCAATATTTCCTGAGTTCTAAATTTTTCATTTTTCATCTCTTCGAGATGCACTTTGAAAATGCATTTTCTTCAATTTAGTTCACAAAATTGCCTGACACTCTCTCGAATCGAATGCAAAAAGTTGCATGACGATTCATCTTACTGCACAAAATTCCTAAGTTTTGGGCTTTTTAGTGCTTAGTTGCTTCTCCTATAAAGAAATTTTGTATTCAGACGAGTTCAGTATTATTTTGATTTTATAAAATGTTAAGTTAGAATTTAGTGCGCGATATAAATTATTGTAGAGGTAAATTATACATTTTATTAGTAGATTTTTTAGTATAAATGTTTTATCTGTTATAAGTTCAATAAGTTGTAAATAGTAAACCAGATAAATTAATTGTTTTTATTTAAAAAAGTGTTAAAAATAATAAATCAGTAATTATCGCAACAAAACGATAAAAACGTGATGATAAGAAACTTTTATTATTAGACTTACACGCGTAAATTAATCTAAACAAAGTTAGCAAAGTTTGTGTTTTTAAATTATGTTTATATTCAGAGGCGTAACAGAGGCCCCCGCAGCACGAAGCTTGCGGGGGGGCCACAATATGTCATAGGCCTTCTTGACGTCTAAATATGTGTAAAAATGTGTTATTGTTATATTATTTTACGCATACATACGCAACGTTTTTTAAGCAGTGTAGTATTGAAAATGAAGTTGTCCATCAGATAATTATTATTTATTAATAAAATTGTAATATATTCGCTAATAGTAGTGCACGAAGAAAGTTGTTCATCTCATAGAATAATAGGTACTATGTAATAATGTAATCATTTATTAATTTTTGTTCTATTTTATTCTATACCTACCAATAAAGATGAAAAATATAAGTTGTCATAAACAGTGCATGAATACACTAATAGCCCAGTGAATGACCGTTTTGGAGTGTAATTATCGGTGTCACGACGGATTTGCTTGACAATTTGGATTTAGGTTCTACCCTCCACTTCAAAGTTGGACATGTGTAGTTGGTTGCTTTTACTTGGGGGGTGAAAGTCATCCCTTCTCGAAGGTGAAAAACATACGTTTAAAATAAGTCCGGAAATGGATAAATCGATTAATTATAAGCAACTTTTGTTCTATGGAGTTTCTTTTCGAGTTATTTGTGAGTGAAATTGTTTATTTTTTAACAAAAAAAATTTTTTTCAGGGGGTTTTTCGCAAATAAGTCAAACAATGAGTATTTTATCGAATTAAATATTATCAAAAAAATATTTTTAGCAAAAATGTAGCTTATAAAAAAACAAAAAAAAGGTGTATTCGTGAAGTCTATCGTCACACTAAAAGCAAAGTTGTAGCTCATGAAAAATTGTTTTTATTCGTCCAATTCCAAATCGATAATTTCAACGTGAAATAACCAAAAAATGAAGCACTTTTCGGGGAAAACTCATAAAAACTAAGCGAGTTACGCTCAAAATAAAGGTGACCCCTTTTTTTGGTAAAAAAAATCGAGAAACATCCCCCTATTTAGCACCGCAAATAAAATTAATCGTTAGCGCTTCATCATTTACTTTATATGTACCTATTGTTTATATATGATCTGTAAATTTGACCGGTTCAAAGTTCACATTTTTAAAAAAAAATTGGTTTTATAGTAAAAAAAGTTTTTTATTTTGGAAAAATGCCCTTTTTCAATATAACTTAAAAAGTATTTAGTGATACAAAAAATCTGAAAGAGTAAAGAAATGTAGGTTTTGCTTTTATAAATATTTTTTGGTTTTATTTTGTTTTTCTGTAAGACAAAAATTAGTTAAGATATCGCTCATCCGGAAGAAAAGTGTCCCAACTCAAAAAACAGCCTTTTTCAGGGGAGACAAAAATAGATTTTTTAGATCTTAATTTAACTGTAACTTTTAAACGGTAACTGCTAAAATTTATAAATTAAAAACAAAGAATAAATATGGATAACTGAATGTTTCTAATCGTGTAATAGGCAAAACCAAAAAAAAGCATGATATCTGATTTACCATAGAAAAAGGTCAAAATTTTGAGTTATGTCACTTTTCTTTTAAAATATTGGTCACTTAATTATAGCAATTAATTAATACGACTCTTCTCGAAATATAACGGATTTTGTGTTAAGAGGATCGGTACGTATTTTCGGCTGCAATGCTATTCAAATGGGGATTCATTTTTTTCGAATCCTGAGAAAACTAATTAATAAGTATTTTTGAAAAATGTAAACGCAGAATGAAAGATCACGTTATTAGCGAGGGCCGAAAGTCCCTGAGAACTTCTATAATGTTTATTTTAATAAGTTACAGGGGTGAAAAACTAAGAGAAAATTTAATGGGATTTTTAATTTCAAATATATCATTCAAAATAAACTTTTTATTTATTCTAGGGACTTTAGGCCCTCGATAATAATTTAGTCTTTCATTCTGCGTTTAAATTTTTCAAAAATATTTATTGGTTTTTTCAGGATTCGAAAAAAATAAACACAATGCCGTGGTAATATTTTCCAAATCTATCTTTGTCTTACAACGCACTCAGCCGAATATAATATTGTCAGCATATATTGTCAGTCAGACACTGACAATCAGTGACAATGTTAAATATTTGACATTGCATCGGGAATATGTTGAGTTATTGATTAAATATTATTGATATATACAGTAGGAAAAATGAAAGAATACCCATGAACGGACATATAAAACACGCTGTATTTTCCTGTCACCGTGTCACACAAAAAATTGGCCAGAGCAAGTACATGTAATAACTATTGTTACATGTACTTGCACTGGACAATTTTCTTTGTGACACGGTGACAGGAAAATACAGCGTGTTTTATATGTTCGTTCATGGGTATTCTTTCATTTTTCCGACTGTAATGTATTTGATAAATAATTGATTTAAGACGTGAACTTAATAAAAAATTATTTATTGTGTATTATTTGTGGAAGATCCAAGCAGAGAATACATCAGGATAATATATTCTGTGATCCAAGTATTTTGTTGTTAAAGATGTTCAAAATTGTAAGCGTTCCATAACAATATATTATTAAAAAATCACTTTAACACTTTTTCTCTTTTTTCGATTGAGTATTAGTCTTTGTTGTACAAATAAATTATTACAATCACTGAATACATAGTTAGTGAAAAAATTATCACATTTATTAACTGAATTAGTAATTTGCAGTTATAAAAATAACAGTTATCCAAGAACATTCAAAACCCATCTCTTTAAATTAATAATGACATTTTCAAGTAGAATGACATTCTAGTAATGTTTACATATCCATACCAGTGTGAATTTTACTACACGTAATTTGCCGTGTAAAGACAGAAAAAGTAGGGATACACGTAAAATATTTGCGAAATATGTACCCATAGCCTTAAATAACGATAAGTTCACGTTGAATGTCAGAGCTTAACTGAAAAGTGTCATTGTTCCGGAATAAAAGTATCAATTTTACCATCAAAAGAATAATGACAATGACACTACCGCCATCTTTCTAAATTGAAAGTAAACGTCTATGTGACATTTTTCCTGATAAAAGTATAGGGTATTTGGAGTCAATTTAACAAGTTAACTCGGTTTATACATTTTTTGAGTTGTGTCACTTTTCTTCAGGATGAACGATATGGCTGTTCAAAATTTGCATACACTCGTGATTAATGACTCGTTCAAGCACTTATTTCAACTAGAACCCTTTTAATAGTAAGCACTTTGCACCTGTGAAACTTAGAGGTCATATAAAAAAAAGTTAAGTAATTTGTAAAGCGGTAATGATTAGTTTCATTTGTGCTAAATAGGGGGAGATTTTCACGATTTCTTTTACCAAAAAAAAGGTTAACTTTATTTTGAGCGTAACTCGCTTTGTTTTGATGCAAGAAACTTTTATAAAAAATAAAAATAGAGCTTTTTTAAACACTTTAAAAAAGTTTTACACTTGTATACCGTAGGCCCTAGATATAGCAGACTACCCTGCTATAATCCCAAAGCCACGAAAGCGGTATAAAATGGGAGACTATTATGATTAAAAGAGTTTTAATGAGTTTTCTCCGAAAGGTGCTTAATTTTTTGGTTATTTCATGTTGAAATATTCGATTTGAAATTTGACGAATAAGAACAATTTTTCATGAGCTATAACTTTGCTTTTACTGGGTCGATAGACTTAATTTTTTTCATTTTTTTAAAAGCTACGTTTTTGCTAAGAATATTTTTTTCGGTCATATACTTACTCTTTGAGTTAATTGCGAAAACCAACTGAAAACGTAGTTTTTTTGTTGGACAATAAACATTTTCACTCGCAAATAACTCAAAAAGTATTGACTTGACCACTTCGGTGGTGAGCAACACTGATTATTTCATTCATAGGAGATTCTGACCAATAGAAAGCTACAGAAATAAAAATTAAACTGATTTTTTTGATGATTTTAACTTCCAATCGTATAGTAAGATATTTGATCACGTGTTTAATTATGTCCAATCAGATTAAAATTATACTGAGAATTATCTACTGTAGAAAATTACCGATAGAATTTTTTTAAGTAGATTGTTTCTGTTTAATGGCAACCAGTTTCCTAGTTTTGACAACTGTCACATTTAAGAAAATATCCATAATATACGTATTAAAAAATAATCAATAATCTTACGAATATCACACGACAGCAAGAATAAATAAGAAAATAATGTAAAATAAAAATGTATACCATTTTTATTCAGTTGCAATGCGAAGGCAAAACAATCTTACTTTTCAATTAAAATACGGAGTGCAGTCCAGTCCCTTGAATCGCGATTTTCGGCTCTTATTGGAGCCTTCATCGGAAGGAACGTAGGCACTGTTCTCCATATTTTAACTGATTCGTATCGAGAGGTTCTCCCACTCATTGCAACTGAAGTGATGATAGTAGGTGGCTAGCGCCATCTGGCATTGAAAGACGAAGTAGTTTTCAATCCTAATAGTAAATTATTAATATTGAAAATATTAAAAATATTACTAAAAGATTTTTAAATTGAAAACTTATTGGTACACTAGAAAGGTACACTTCTTGGTATACAAGAAAATAATGCTTCATTTTTACTCAAATTTGTTGTCATTGGGCAATAGCCACTCGAACCCTGCGGGCTTTCGTGTCTATTGCCAGACAACAAATTTTCGAAAAACTGTCGCATTATTTTCAATTTATTCTCACTCTCTTGTGATATTATACCCGATAATTTTTGATAATTTCCCGTCGTCAAGTATATTACGTCAGATGCCCTTCGTTACTATGAAAAAATACATTCAATGACATTAATGACAATTCATATTTTAAAAATTATAAAAGTGATGACTTTCAACCGTCAAATATTTATAACAACTGTGTGTTTAATTGTACTAATTTGTACTTACATAAATAAATTACAATAAAATTTTGGTTTTGAATAGTTTTATTCATGAAATAATCGCAACAAATTGCACTCGATCTCTAAAATTAATATAGAATTTTAGAGCTCTTGTGCAATTACTACTGAAAATTACACGGTATCGCCGTATTTCACGTTCATTTACTGTGCTATAACACTATAACACATAAGATTTTTTGTAAGCAAGTAGCATTTAGTAATTTTTTAAAGGGGGCCCCAGTTCCAATTTTGCGGGGGGGGGGGCGATGGAGTTTGTTACGCCACTGTTTATATTACAACAAAATATATACACTATAATACAACAAAAATTATAATTCAATTATTATAGCCTGAAATATCGCTGAAAGAGTTCCTTTAAATTTAAACAAATTTTAAGGATTGAAAGAAATTTTCAGTGATCTATAAATACGAAGCTGGCCTATAAAGGGTTATCGTAGCTCCCCCGTCACCAAGGAAAAGTGATTTTGATGAACTTCTTTGACTTTGGTAAATATAGATAAATATTTAGGATATAAACAGTTTGCAAAGAACAAACAATACTATTTTTGTAATTACAACTGTAAACAGTGATAGATAACTACGTCAATACTGATTGTTTTTGTTTTGAGTTACAGCAAGGGTTAAATACTATCTTATCAGTAATAGCTTGGAACTTGCTTCGCTTCAACTAATTAGCAATAGAACAAAATAGTTTTGCCAAATAATTTTACCATCAGAAGACAAAAAATGCCGCCAAATACAGATTTTGTTCCACCATCATCGTTAGGGATAAAACCAATTCCTTCTAGAGGTAAGGGTAGGGTTGTGACGACGCATATGTGGATAAAAGAGAAACAGATAGATGATGGTGCTGAAGGATTATGGAGAGTACATGATAAAATTTATGATTTAACTGACTTTATTCACAAACATCCGGGAGGTTCTGACTGGCTTACACTAACAAAGGTAATATACATACATACATAATATGCTTCGATATAGATACACTTCTCCAAGAAATTAACGCACCACCTTAAAAATTGGTCATTTTTGATGTCTCGAATTTCCTAAACCTGTTGTCCGATTTAAGCGATTTTTTTAATATATGTTATAGCCTTATTCTTTGACAATATCGCTGTAATAACATTGTTGCTAGACTGGTAAATTAACATTGTATACCGAATGTACCAATCAAACTGTGATTTTTCTCAAAGTTTGCGTCACCCTGTGGAATATTCTAGCATTTATAAAATACTGAAATTAAAACCTAACTATAGACTCATGTTTTCTTAACATTCTGTTTTTTGATTCATTCGCTTATTTAGTACATTCTTTCACGGTTTTTACTGTAAATTTTAAAGAAACCGCTTGCATTGCAAAAAAAAGTGATATGGTGCCGATGTGTGCTTTTGCCCTGGGGGTGAATTTCAACCCATCTCGGGGATGAAAAAATATATGTCCAAGATAAGTCCCGAAATGGATAAACTGACTAACTTTAATCAACTTTTGTTCTATAGAGTTTCACCAAATCAATACTTTTTGAGTTATTTGCAAGTGAATATGTTCATTTTTCAACAAAGTAATCATGTTTTTAGACGGTTTTTTGCAAATAACTCAAAACGTAAGCATTTTGTCGAAAAAAATATTCTTAACAAAACTATAGCCTATAAAAAAGTGAAAAAAACGGTGTATATATTAGATCTTTATACCTAGCAAAAGCAGAGTTATAGCTAATGAAAAATAGGTTCATATTCGAAAAATTCCAAATAGAATAATTCAATGTGAAATATCTAAATAATGAAGCATTCTTGGGGAAAACACATTACAACTTTTTTAAAGTGTTTAAAAAAAGCTTTATTTCTGTTTCTACATATAAAAAAATTTTTTTAGCACCAAATGTAAGCAAGTTACGCTCAAAATAAAGTTGATCCCTTTTGTTTTGGCAAGAAAAATCAGGAAGATCACCCCCCCCCCAATTAGCAACTTAAATGAAATTAATCGTTACCGCTTCACAAGATACTTCACTTATGTTGTGTTTATATGATCTGTAAGTTTCATCGATTCAAAGTGCTTATTTTTGAAGAAATTTGGTTTTAAAGTAAAATTTTTAAAAATTTTAATTTTGAAAAAAATGCTTTTTTCAAAATAACTTAAAAATTGTTAGAGATACCAAAAATCTTAAACAATAAAAAAGTCGGCTTTAGTTTTCTGAATATTTTGTATTTTTTTGTTTTTCTATAAGATAAAAATTGGTTAAGATTCGGTGTTTCTTTTGCATACACTCGTGATAAGTGACTCGTTCAAGCCCTTTTAACTACAGCTCTTTCAAAAATAAACTTACAGATCATATGATCAATACATACGCGAGTAAAAAACTTGTAAAAAAAGTGGTAACAATATTAAGTTCATTTGAAATGCTAATTAGGGGGTGATTTTCCCGATTTCTTGGCAAAAAAGGGACCAACTTTATTTTGAGCGTAACTTGTTTAGGTACTTTTGATGCTAAAATTTTTTTTAAAAAACAAAAATAAGCATTTTTTAAAAACTTTAAAAAAGTTAAAATGAGTTTTTCCCAAAACAGTGCTTCGTTTTTTGGTTATGGCACGTTAAAATATTCGATTTGGAACTTGACGAATATGAACCTATTTTTCATTAGCTATAACTCTGCTTCTACTAAGTATAGTGACCTAATATATACACCATGTTTTTCACATTTTTACGTGCTATATTTTTGATAAGAATTTTTTTAGACCAATTACTTACTTTTTGAGTTATTTGCGAAAAACCGTCTGAAAACGTGGTTATTTTGTAGAAAAATTAACATATTCACTCGCAAATAACTCGAAAAGTGTTAACTTGGTGAAAAAACTTTATAGAACATAAGTTGTTTACAATTAGTCATTTTATCCATTTCCGGACTTATTTCGAACATATATTTTTCACCCCCAAAAGGAGGTGAAACTCACCCCTACGGCAAAACACATATTGACACAATATCACTTTTTTTCTTTGACTTGTTAGCTATGTGTATGCCAAATTTCATGTCAATCCAAGCGGTTCTTTAAAATTTAAAGGTTTTGCAATATTTTACCTTTAAAGAACGTAAGCTATTTTTTCATACCTCTAGGTGACCTTGGACCTGAGATATGTCCTTCAAAAGGGTCAAAAATAGCCCTTTTTACGATATATTTGAAGACCTATCCCTGAGTCCAGTGTATAAGTTTTATCACAGTCCCATTTTTCTTGTTACCTATATCAACTTTTTGATCAAATAATTTGTAAATCCGTAAAATGTATGTTGTATTTTATAGCTTATTAAGAAGAACGAAAAGAAAACTTAACAAAATTGTATGATTTTTACCTAATTGTCAAAATTTAACAGAACTAGAAAAAAAAATGAGAAACCGGCAAATGAAAGGGTTTTTTAATATCTTTCAAACGATCATTTGTAAATTAAAATATGTATATTCGAAAATACAG
Organism: Diabrotica virgifera virgifera; assembly: GCF_917563875.1. Taxonomy (NCBI): domain Eukaryota; kingdom Metazoa; phylum Arthropoda; class Insecta; order Coleoptera; family Chrysomelidae; genus Diabrotica; species Diabrotica virgifera. The sequence goes on along the minus strand of NC_065449.1, from coordinate 6,394,731 downwards.
CTGTTTAAAAATAGTCAGTTTTTCTAAAATCGCACTTTTTGTCATTTGTAAACTGATATTTACCTTTCCCTGAAAATACATATACACACCCGAACTTATATGGAATCATCTGATATTTCTTATTATTTCGTGCGTATTTAAAAAAACGAACACACGAAGTCAAACAATATTTATTTTAAAGCCATATTAATAACAAATACATAACAATTAAACAAAACAATAAAGTATTTAACAAACAAATTGAAAGTAGTTGTTTTAGTCAATAGCATACAAAATTTAAATGTAAAACGAATAATGTTTAAATTGTTTTTATTTATTTTTTGAAGATATTCTTCTTTAGCGACGAATCGATTGAGGGTAAAATTGTACATCAACCACGCGCCTGCGCACACTGACAGTATGTAGTTCATTGCTAATATTTCAATATACAGTCCGTCTAATTTACTTACTGTTGCACGTCATTATCTACACCAGAGATCTAAGTTGACATAGTTGCCAAAGTATAAAAAAATCCTGAATCCATTTTAAATCAAATAGATCACATAATTATTGTAAACGTGGATTATTCAACAAAACAAATTAATATTCAATGTAAATAAGTAAAAACTTAAGAAATAGAGAACAAGAATTAAGTTATAATCTTGTAAGATTTGCAGTGCAAGCGTTTTTGCACTGCATTGTTAATAATTAAAAAACGGCTCCGAATCTTGCCATGAAGCCGGTAGGTTTCTTTGTATATGTCTACAATAACAACTAAAAAAGTTGTCAGATACCTCGATTATTCCAAGTCGTGATAAAATTAGGTGAAATTTATATTTTTATAGTAGAGGATCTTTTTATAGTAAAGTAAATAATAAAAACAGTAAATATAATAAAACAGATACTTATAGTAAAGAATATAAACAAATATGAAGTGTCATCACCGCAACTGTCAAATAAATGTTACCAATTTATTCTAAAATGTCACCATCGTTCGATTACAGTTACAGTGTGTTCCGAACAAATGTGCTTCATAAAAACGCTTTATAATCCATTTATACAAATTAAATGAAACATATTATTGTGTATTTCTTTAGGTTAACATTAATAGAAATCTTCAAATATAATTTCTACGCGTATATAATAAAATATGTCTAGTGGCTGTAATTCCAGTATACTCGGCAAAGTGATTCTAAAAAAGAACACACCTACCGCCTAAATATTTCGTGTTGGTATCATGCGACGTCACGGGCTATGACGCGGATGACGTGCAACGGTTAGTAAATTAGACGAAGTATAGGTATGTATGACAATGTATGTATCTGTAACCGTGCAAATAAGTCATTAAAAGAATATATTAGTGGTTTTAGGAAATTTATTATTTATTATAATTCTTGTGTTTTTGGATTTGTGTTTCCCTGTAGTAAAATAATAAAATATGTAGGCATAACATGTTTACAGTTTGTCGCCGTGTTGTGTAATTATATCCGAAACTTACGTGTCAATTCAAGTGGCTCGATGGCGTAGTTGGCAGAGCGGTGCGACAGAGAACGGAAGCACACGGAAGGTCGTTATTTTTCGTTATTTTAATAAAAAATTTTTGGAAGTGGTAGATAAGAAAGTTAGTTTAATTTTTAAATAAAATACAAATAACCTGTTAAGTATATTTACTTCGTTTAAATTACCTATATAATATAAGAATATCTTCTTACGTGCGTACAAAGTACACACACATTCTTTTATTTTTTGTGTTTTGTGGTAGTCAGTGGTATCACCCCTAGTCCTTATGCAAGATTCAATTTGCGGGGCACGCTCCTAATCAAATTATCAACACTTTGTTGTGGCAGGTTGCTCCATCCTTTAAGAGCAGCTTGTACTAGCCGTGCGGTGTTTTGTGGATTATCCCGGGAAGCTCTAATTTTTCTTTTAAGCATATCCCACAAATACTCTATAGGATTAAGCTCGGGTGAGCAAGCAGGCCACTCCAAACAAGGGATTCCTTCTGCTTCAGTGATGTCTGTAGTCACTCTAATGGTATGTAGAGGTCCATTATAATGCAATAAAATTAAACTTTCTCCTGTTGCACCTCTCCAGAGCTTGACTACAGGTTATCAACATACCTGTGAGCAGTTAAAGTTGCTGGGACATTTGCTCCAGAACATTAATTACACTTCCCCTCGTATATTTGTGAACAGATCTGACAGTTTTCGTTCTTGCTTGTCTTCCTGGACCTCTAAGTACACGATTTCGTGGATTCAGTTTTGGTGGTGAAGACACCAATTTAGGCGATCAATCTTGTGCTGCCTGGATAACTCAGGAACCCATAACTGTCTCTTGCTGTATACTTCTTAGTACGAACTCTTCTTATCGTTTCAACCGAAACGCTTACACCTGTAACTTTCAAAAGCTGCCTTTGGAGCTGCAGGTGAGAAATGGTTGGGTGTCTTCCAGCAGATTGGACAATTAAACGATCGTGGAGAGCCGCTATTACTTTTGGCAACTTTCCCTTGCTTTATTTTTGAGCTTTCCAGTTCCGGTTAGCTAGCATAGGTTTTGGACAGAATGCCCTGTATTACGCCTAGCTCTACAGCTGTCCCTCTGAGAACATTAGGTACTTTCTCCACAAGACCAATAATCTTTCCTCGTTGTAAGTTCTATAACCCCACATGAGGCATATTTTCGTTTTTGGACGCAAAAGTTAGTTTATTTATTTTCGTTCAATTTGCAACTCAGCAAATAACCTATAATACCGTACCGAGCTGTACTATCCGGTTGTCTTATATATTTGTTTATTTTCAATAAAAACTTTTATTCTTCGCAACAATAACAAGTTTTTTCAAAAGAAATAAATATTACTTTGAAATACATGGTGATTCCATATAAGTTTGGGTGTGTGTAGATATTAAACTGCCTAAAAATTTAACTGAATCTAGTTTTATATATAGGCATACAAGAATCTCTATTTACTGGATTTCTTGGCCTGATCCTTTTTTTTTTTGACTGCCTAAAAATTGAGGTTTTTGCTTCATAAGTAAGCCAACACATGTTGTCGTTAATGATTTCTTTCATCTGATTATTCTGCAATATTTTAAATTCAACAGATATTTAAAATAGATAAAAAACCTAACTTTTTAACAATTTAAATTATTTTATTTTATGATTTTTTCGGTCCCCTGCTTTTCCTCTAGCTTTTCATTTAACCAGTCATTCTTCTTTTTATTTGCAGCGTTGTCTCTTTTTTGCTATTTTGTATTCTTCCCGTTTTTGTTCTGACGGGTTGTTGATCCATGTCATTCTACGGAGTTTTTTAGCGTTCTCTCTGGCTTGATTGTATCAGTCTTTATTTCTTTTTGTTGTTTTTTCTTTCCTATTACCCACTTCATTTGTTGCTTCATTTATTTTGCTTTTTAATTCTTGCCGTTTCTCATTTATGTTTAAAGATGTTGTTTCAAAATGTTATGAAAACTGCAGGAAATATGAAAACTGAGTTGTAAAAAAATAGAATTTAAAAATTATGTTTCCACAAGCTTTGCACAATATCGCTTACCTGGAAATCGGTGATGTTTAGGATATGGTAAACTTGTAGATCCAATGGGTGACTCAATTCTGGACTCCTTCCATGGAATTCGCGATGCACGTGGAACGCGGGACGGTACCGTCAAGATCACGAAAGGGAGTACCTTTTTCGTTGAAAGCTTGAAGCGAAATCACAGTAGTGGTACCTTGTCCTTAAAGTACTTAACGCATGTCCAGTTTTATACATGCGTACCGAAAGCGATAAGCTTTGAGCTTGTGGATAAATTTAAAAAATTGACATTAAGAAGGTTATTCCGCGTCATTTTACAGGGGGCATACCAAAATAACTAAATATAATTAAATTGTCTAAAGCTTATTCTACCCGAAAATAAATAAATAGTAGAATCATAGCAATATTAAAATGAAGAAATAAGGATTCCCGAACAGATGTTAAAGTTAAGACTACAAATAAAATATCTAACTTTAAATGGTGAAATGATTGTGAAAAGTAATAGTTTTAAGTACCTACGTTATGTTGTATCTGAAATATTTAAGCTTTGGGATCCAAATCAGTCCCGTCATGTTGTTCACGATTTTTCCATTGACTTTTATTCCTTCTTGTGCTTCGTCTAGAGCTCGTGCAAAGATTTCCTCAAAGTACAAGTTGAATAATAATGGTGATAGTACACGCCTTGTCTAACTCCTCTTGGGATGTTTATGGTTTCAGTATCACCCATTTCGGTGGCATTTTGACAGAGGCGGTTTGTCCAGTAGAGTTCTCATTACATGGTCGAAATATTGCAACTTTCGAATGTTTATTGTTTTTGTTATTTCTGTGTTCTTTTTCATTCGATTATTGGCTACATATACATTTAATTTTTCTAGGGTACTGATATAACAGAAGCTTTTGAAGTCCACCACTTAACAGAATTTCCAAACGAAATACTCAAAAAATATTTTGTTAAAAATGCCACTTCAGAGAGAAATTCTCCCTATACGTTTGAAGAAGATGGATTATATAGGATATTAAAAAAGAAAATACAACCAGTTTTAAGAAACTGTCCCAAGGAAAGTTACACCAAATCAAAGCTTATTATAGATTCTTTGTTGGTGTTGAGTTTTTTGTTTTCAATCTTTGCAGTGAAATTTTGGAACTTCGGATTGGGTGTATTTGGTGGTGTGTCTTTAGGAATGGTTACGGTAGCTGCCCATAATTATTTCCATATGAAGGATAATTTTAGAATGTATTATTTCCAGTTTTCATTGCTTCAAGTGAGGTAAGTTTTTTATGTTTTAAATATTTACAATCTGTCCTTAACTAAGAACAATAGGTAAATTATTCGACAAAAATTGAAAATTTGACCTGTAGAGGGAGATCCAGTGATCACCCTCTTTACATAAATTAAATTAAAACAAGTTAAAAATAAGTTAAGTTATCACAGATTATTCGAATCTTCTTGCTAGGTCCACTACTTTGAATCTCTTCAGGCGTCGTACATCATTGTGGTCATCAGTGAGGTTGCTGGCTAACTCGTTTGGGTGAGATTCTAGTCTCTTGGAATATTTTTTGTAATTTTCTGTTATTACTGTTTTTATGGATGGCACATTGAGGTCTTGCTCTATCACATAGTTTGGCACGTACCAAGGGCATTCAGCATTGTTCTATGGACTTTGTTCTGGAATCTCTGCAGTATTTCTAGGTTAGTTTGACTGGCTGCCCCCCAAAGTTGGATACCATAGGTCCACAGTGGTGTTATATATCAGCAGTTTGTTTTCAAGAGATAGTTGAGATTTACGACCGATGATTCAGTACATTTCTCGGAATTTTATTCCTAGTTGTTTTCTTTTTGTAAAAATGTGCTTTTGCCTAGTTAATCTCCTATCAAGATGGATTCCTAGGTACTTGACAGTATCGGTTTGTGGGGAGTTGCGTTTCATTTAGTGTTACAGATGGACATGTTTGTCTTTTCATGGTGAAGGTTACATGGATGGATTTACTCTCATTCGCCTTTATCTTCAATTTTTTAAGCCATCTTTGTATATTATTAAGGTCTTTCTGAAGGGTTCTGGATGCTGTATTTGGATCATGGTGAGAGGCTAGTACAGCAGTGTCATCAGCAAAAGTTGCACACGTTGTTCTGTTACTTGTGGGTAGGTCAGCAGTGTAGAGCAAGTACAATGTCGGTCCCAAGATACTTCCTTGTGGTACTCCGGCTTTTATTGGTCTTAGGCTTGTGTATTCATTATCCTGCTTGACTAGGAAATGTCGGTTGGAAATAGATATAGCTTTTTAGGATTTGATAAAAGTGATGGGAAAGGTTTTTCTTTAGTTTAAAGAGTATACCAGCATGCCATACCTTGTCGAAGGCCTGACCAATGTCCAGGAATGCAGCAGAACAATACCTTTTATTTTCTAGATCACTTCTGATGTGTTTTACCAGTCTATTTACCTGTTCTATCGTTCCGTGTTGTGTTCTGAACCCAAATTGGTGTTGGGGAATTGGTTTCCTTTCTTCTATAACTGGGGATAATTGTTTAAGGAGAAGTTTTTCCAAGATTTTTAATAGAACAGGTAGCAGGCTTATTGGTCTGTATGAAGTCACCCGAGTTTTATTTTTCCCTGGCTTAGGTGAGTGAGGTAAGTTAATGTAATTAATTTTATAAAATTCTCATGTCACAGCGTTAGTTGTCATACTCCTCCAATACGTCTAAAGGTGGGAAACTGTGAATGTAAATTTATAGGTCGCTATCGATAATTTTACACCTCTACTAGTTTCACCTCTTTTTATTTCACAACGTATTATGTTTTCCATATTTTGCCGGTTATTAGCGCACTCATCACTTTATATAATTAATAATGTTGTTGTAGGGAATGGAGAATAAGCCATGCTTTAAGTCACCATTTGTATACAAACACTATAACAGATCTGGAAATTTCTATGTTCGAACCACTTCTTAATTATTTGCCAGTGGAGAAAAAACCATTACAAAAGGTTGTGTCAGTAATGTTGGCGCCAATAATGTGGTTAACATTTTTCCATAAACCAGCTATTGAAAGGTAAAATAGGTTTTAAAATTTTCATTGTAATAGAGACAAATCATATTTATATATTGTCTCATTTTTTATACGAGGGCTAGGTATATAGGAATTTCGTTACGTTTTGACCTGTAGCTGCTAGGGGCGGGGCTAGCGCGATCATCCTAGCATCGTGGCGTTGAGGCGTTCCTACGTTCAGTAATCAGTAGCTGTCCAGCCGCGCCAGCGCGGAGTCACTGTCTACTTTCGTTAATTTACAACAGCTGTTTGAAATGTGTGCCGCGATAGAAAATCCCGCCAGTTGTGAGATGCGTAAAACGGTTTTTGTTGGCTAAAAACAACAAACCAATTGAAATTTATCGGGAAAGGACCCCGCAGATACCTTATGGGAAATGGCTCTCTGTCAAATGCTCTGAAACTTTGGGTTCTGGTAGTCCTTGATGTGTAGAACAAAAGACTCAATGGGCGCATAGCTCCAAAAATCATGGTTTTAAGATATAAGCCTCTGAAGTTATAGGTACAGTGAGAACATTTGAGTTGGAATAAATTCATTTTCTCGAGAATGGGCGACTCTGGAGATAAATTACAAATCAGGTCGATTTTATTTTTAAATTATAATTTTTTGGCATATATATCATACTAGTAACGTCATCCATCTGAGCGTGATGGCGCAATTGATGATTTTTTTAAATAAGAATAGGGGTCATGTGATAGCTCATTTGAAAGGTTAATAAATTTTCTATTTAATAATATAAACATTAACAATATTATTTATAAAGGGTGCTCAAAAATTTTTTTTGAATTAAATTACTTGACACTAAAAGAAGAATGTATATAATTTATTTAATTCGAAATACATTTTATTGTTTTCCGAAACCAGAAAAAAATGTTTATTTGATCAATAAATATTGTTTTTCGCTTAAATTCAATGTTAAATTTGCCACACACCTGCCTCTTATATATTATATATTAGCAGCTTGAACATTTAATTTAAGCGAAAGAGATAAGAAAGTTGGAGTCTGAATTTGCGAGAGAGGAGAAGGTCACTGTATAATGGATATCTCAAGAGAGCAGTAGAGTTTTGAAAAGTGAGAAATCAGTGTAAAGTGGTGTGATCGGCCTTTGCGAGCAGAATCAAGTTGAAACCAAATTGTCGACCGGTTGAAAAGTTAATTTTCCTGGTCCGAGGGAGATTCCTTTGTTTTGTCTAGAATGAGTAGCTGATTGATATCTATTTGCACAAGATATCGAGCAAGGAGAAAATTGAGTAAGAGAATTCGAGCAAGTTCCTCTGTGTTGTTTTGGAAGCAATTTGGGACGAGAGGGACTTCGTCTTTGAGAGCATCCAGAGAGTACGTTGGGAGAATCGAGAACCACGCAATCCAGAAAAAGAGGAAGTGAAGAAACAAAAAGGTTAGTCGGAATGGAGATAATTTGGTTATATCAAAACCATATTTGCTTATGTGTTTATTGAACATTACTATATATTACTTATATTTATATCATTTCAAATTTAAGAATTCAATTCAAATGAATAAAAGTAAATTTTATTAAATTTAGTATGATAAAAAAAAATAATTTATTTAAATAAATTTTTTTGTTAAAACAAAGACATATCAGAATTAAAGTTTGATTTATTAAGTAAGAAATTGTTGCAACAAAGTTAAATTTAGTATTTTTTAAATCATATGTACACGGCTTATTTGGTAAATGAATAATATATTACATTTATATGATATTGAATTTCTTTAATTTCCCTGTTCTATTCTGGAAGAAGTAAGCAACTAGAAATACTAGAAGCCACAAATCATAGGTATTGTATCAAATAGAAAATTAGCCCTGAGAATAAAATTTATTGGAATATTTAATTGAAATTTAGTTTTGTTTTACATAAGCAGTGATTAAAGTAACTGAATAATTAATTAAATTAAGAATTTGCTAATCAATCAAAATAAAGAGATAAAGTAGAGCATAACAATACATTCTTCTTTTTGTCTCAATTAATTTAATTCAAAAAATTTTTTTGGGCGGCCTGTATAAATAATTATGTTAATGTTTATATTATTGAATAGAGAATTGAATCACCTTTCAAATGAGCTATCACACGACACCTATTCTTATTTAAAAAAAATCATCGATTGCGCCATCTCGCCCAGATGGATGACGTCACTAGTATCATATATATGTCAAAAAATTATAATTTAAAAATAAAAATCGACCTGATTTGTTATTTATCTCCAGAGTCGCCTATTCTCGAGAAAATGAATTTATTCCAATTCAAACGCCCATTGAGTCTTTTGTTCTATACATCAAGGACTACCAGAACCCAAAGTTTCAGAGCATTTGACAGAGAGCCATTTCCCATAAGGTTTCTGCAGGTTCCTTTATGCTGTTTATGGGAACAATGTGATCACTGAAGGTGGAGTGCGTCAATGGTGCATTAAATTCAAAAATGGACGAACCATTGTACACAATGAAGAACGAAGTGGACGGCCAAGCATTGTGACTGATGAAATTGTCTCTTCAATTCAAGTGGGAGATGTTTTCTCATCCGCCTTATAGTCCTGATCTTGCACCTAGTGACTACCACCTGTTTCGAGCAATGAATACCTGGCTCGCAACACAGCGCTTTGATGACGATTCTGAGCTACGGGACGACGTTGAAAACCTGGTTGAAGTCTCAGGCGACAGAATTTTATGAAAATGGTATTTCAAAGCTAGTTCACCGCTATGTTAAGTGCATGAATTTGTCGGGAGATATGTAGAAAAATAGTATTTATTGAGTGTCTCTTTCAGATGTAGGTATAATAAAATCTTTTTTTGTACTTGTTTTTTTTTATTCCAAAAGGTATCGTACTTTCTGGATAGCCTGCGTATTATGATCAAGTCGTCAGAGTATTTGTCTTCTAAATATTATACGAACAAGCTGAATTTTGCTGAAATTGTCAATTTTGACATCTCAAAAAAATGTTTAATATTCAAAATCGCCGGTCGCTTCAAGCGTTTTTTCTGAGAGAACGGTCCATTCTACATAAAAAGTGCTAACATACATTTTGTTCAAAATTATCTCAGCTACATTTTTTGTTTGAAATATTTTTCTCTAAGGCGTATAAATTCTTGGTAAAACATGTTTTCCGTGCCCCCGAGGAGGGGGGAAGCCCGGGGTAGGAGTAGCAAACTTTTTGGGTTCTTTTGGGGTCCTAGTCTGAGCAAAAATTCAGCTTGATCGTATGATTTTTAGAGGTTCAATGGAATTTTTGGTCTCTGACAGCTGTAGTATTAGGTAGGTATATATAGGGTGGGCCAAAGAACACAGTCCCCCTCGATATTTGGCAGTATAGTTCTTAGATTTTAAGGAAATGCTGAAACAAGTCGATTTTTATTTTTGTATTGCAATGTTTTGACATATATTTTATACTATAGCGATGTCGTCCATCTGAGCGTGATGACGTAATCGATAATTGTTTTAAATGGGAATAGGAATAGTGTGGTAGCTCATTTGGAAGGGTGTTCAATTCTCTATTCAGTAATATAAACGTTAATATTATTATCTATACAGGTTGGCCAAAAAAATAATTTTTGAATTAAATTAATTGACGCAAAAAAAGAATGTATGTAATTTATTTAACTCAAAATACATTCTATTGCTGTCAGAAAATAGAAGAAAAAAAGAATGTGTGTGTACTTTGTACGCACGTAAGAAGTTATATTTCTATTATATGATTTCTTAAAAATAAATATACTTTAAACAGTTTGTTTTAATTTTTTTAAACACCAAACTAATTTTATGCTTACCGCTGTCAAAAAAATAAAAAAATAGAATTGCTCCGGACTCGAACTCAAGACCTCTCGATCTCTGGCCGAATGCTGTACCAAATACGCTACGAGGACTCTGTCTGTATCGGTTCGGACGCACCTAATGACAATTCACGGTAACAAACAGACAAGGTGAAGTGTAATAAATATACAATAACATGTTTTAATAATACTCATCTTACTCCTGAGGAAGACAAATCCAAAGACACAAAAATTATAATACATATATCTACTAAAAACACTAATATATTCTTTTCACACCTTTTCTTGCACTGATATATTTATACATAACTAGAAAGATTTATCAAATAAACGCCATACTGTCTGTGTGCGCATGCGCGCAGTATTATGAAATTTTACTCTCAATCGCGCCTAAAGAAGTATAACTTCAAAAAATGTTTATTTGGCAAATAAACATTGCTTTTCGCTTAAATTAAATGTTCAAACTGCCAAGAGGTAGGTGGGAGACTATTTGTGATTTCATTTAAGCGAAAAGAAATGTTTATTTTGTGAAATAATTTTTTTTTATTTTCTGACAGCAGTACAATGTATTTTGAGTTAAATAAATTACATACATTTGTCTTTTCGCTTCAATTAATTTAATTCAAAAATTATTTTTTTGGTCACCCTGTATAAATAATGATATTAATATTTATATTAATAAATAGAGAATTGAACACAATTTTAAATGAACTATCACATCATGTCAAAACATTGCAATATAAAAATAAAAATCGACCTGTTTCGGCATTTCCTTAAAATCTAATAACTACTCCCAAATATCGAGGTGGACTATTGGACTGTTTCTTTGGCCCACCCTGTATAAATTTTACGTAAAATATATTTTTTTAATTTTTAGAATAATTAATTTGCCGAACCAATACAAGGAATTGAGGTTTACTGATTTATTAGGCCTACTTCTTCCAATCTGCATGTATGTGTTTGGAAAAGACGATTTGTTAAGTGTTTTCATAATGTGGAATTTCGTCCTTGTCTGCGGGGGTACTTTTATGGGTTTTGTAGGACTGAACGCTGGTCACCACCACCCTGACGTGTTTCACGATGGAGATGCGCCAAGGTAAGTTAACAATTAATTACACTTTTTTTTGTACGACAAACTTTTTGTCAGGTTCAGCAGATATTTGTATATTTGAATTTATTTGTATATACAGGGTGTCCAGAAACTCTCGTGGCAAACGAATACGATTCCTCAGATAATTAAGACGATGTAACTCAATTTAACCATATTTTTAAAAAAATTTAAAATTTTTTCATTTTTTGAATTTGAAAAAAAAAAAAGAATGTGTGTGTACTTTGTCTGCACGTAAGAAGATATTCTTTTATTATATAATAGGTAATTTAAACGAAGTAAATATACTTAACAGGTTATTTGTATTTTATTTAAAAATCAAACTAACTTTCTTATATACCACTTTCAAAAAATGTTTACTAAAACAACCAAAAATAAAAAAAATATGAATCGCCCAGGAATTGAACCCGCGTCATTCTAATCTCAGAACCAACGCATTAATAACTACTCCAGCGAGGCCATAGGAATTGACATGCAAGTTTCGGATATAATTACACAAGACGGCGACGTATAGTGTAAAAATGTTATGCTTACATAATATTTTATTATTTTACTACAGAGAAACACAAATCCAAAAACACAAGAATTATAATAAATAATCCATTTCCTAAAAACACTAATATATTCTTTTAATGACTTATTTGCACGGTTACAGATACATACATACCTATCTTGAAAGATTAGCAATGAACTACATATTGTCAGTGTGCGCAGGCGCGCAGATTTATGTACAATTTGACCCTCAATCGACTCGCCGCTAAAGAAGAATATCTTCAAAAATAAAAACGGTGTACTTTACCGACTTAAAGCAAGAATAACTTTCAGTACTGGAATACCTCACAATTTAGCAATATAGTGCCAAAAATGCTTAAAAATTAAAGAAACAAACAAGTTATGCGATAAATTATCCTGTTGCCCTACCCAAACGGACGCGTGTGACCGGTACTAGAAATTCGCAATTCATGGAATCGATTTATCTCTGGAAAATATAAATAGGCGTATCTAATAGATAAATTATTTTATAACAACACGACTACGAAAATTAAACAAGGAAAGAAACTCACCGAAGGGTTTTTGACAAATAAAGGGCTCAAACAAGGATGCTGCCTCACTCATACACTTTTAAAATACATTTGGAACAAGCTCTGAAAAATTGGAAATATTTCGTTGAACCTCCATCGATTTTCATGAAAATTGGTGTGTAGTTAGAGGATACCTCAAGGAATAAAGGTGACATGATACCAACTTGCGCTTTTACCCTGGGGTGGATGCCACCCCTCGGGGGTGAAAATTATTTGATTAAAAATAATACCATAAATCGATAGATGAACAAATTCTAAGTAACAGTTGTTGTATAAAGTTATTAACATAAATCAATAAATGCATGTTTTAAAGCTGTTTTTCACGTATAACTTAAAATTGTTCTGAAGCTATTTTCTTGTGACATTTTTATAATAAATTATTTTCAATGGGAAATAAGCCACAATTTTACCAAAAAAATGATTTTATTAACGTTTCGAAGCCCAAATCGGGTTTCGTTGTCAAAATACAAAATACTACTAAAATAAACAAAAATGTTGTTGCTAAGTAAAAAAATTCTTCTAATAATTTATTTAATCTGACTCATTTATATTGGCAGTTCAGACGTATATTATACATTTTAAAGCAGAAGACTTTAAAATGATATCGCCAATATAAATGAATCAGATTAAATAAATTATTAGAAGAATTTTTTTACTTAGCAACAACATTTTTGTTTATTTTACTAGTATTTTGTATTTTGACAACGAAACCCGATCTGGGCTTCGAAACGTTAATAAAATCTTCTTTTTTTTGGTAAAATTATGGCTTATTTACCATTAAAAATAGTTTATTATAACTTAAAAACTATAAGTTTTTCAAAAAAGTCAATATTACCAAAATTGAAGATAATAAAAAATCTAATACTATCCTCACTTAAAGAACTAACCTAATGTTAATTCAAAGTGAGTTATGGGTAATTGAATGTATATTTTTTTCGACGGGTACTCAAAACTAAGTATTCAAGCTTAAAGAACGGGACAACGATGCATTTTATAAAATATATCTGCTAAACACTTATCAAAGTACTTTGAAATATCTATCAAATGATTTTTAGGAGAAGGTAATAGCATCAAAATTAAGAAAATTATGATGAAAATAAGAGAACCCTTTCGAATTTTTTAGGAAAAAATGAAAAATGAAACATATGCCATTTCCACAAAAATTTAAATTTATAGTAATCCTTACAATTATTTCTTTATCTTAGCATAAGTAACGTTTTCAACAATTTTGACCAGTTTAGAATGCATATTTTTGAAAAACAGATGTGATTTAAAAAACTCTATAAAACTCTATAAAAACTAATTTTAAAAATTATCGTAATTTTCATTTTCTTTTGATCATAACTCCAAAAATACTCAATATATCTAAAAAATATATATATACTTAACCAAATTTTAATTTTTTCTTTATCTATATCAAACACTATACCTTTTTTACTATTTCTGTAGGGTAAAAAATAATCGAAATAGAAACGTTTAAATCTTAAATTTTGCTGTGAGAACCATGTAACCGGGGGCATTTAACCTTTTATTAAAAAAAAATAAGGGGTTTAAAAGATTAAATTTAACGTGTCTTAATAGTCCACGAATTACCTTTTAAATAGTTTTTACGTAAACCTTATACCGTAAAAATTTAAGGAGTTATTTAAAAAAACAATAACATTTTTTTGGAAAAAATTTAAAAAAATAAATTTTGAAAAATTTTTGGAACATAATTTTTAATGCTATCAACTTGTTCCGGGGCTCATTTGATAGGTATTTCTAAGTACTTTCACAAATGTTTAATACGTTTATGTTATAAAATGCATCATTTTCCCGTTATTTAAGCTTGAATACTTAGATTTGGACACTCGCCGAAAAAAATATACATTTAATTACCTATAACTCACTTTTAGTAACATTAAAAGGTTTTCCTAGTAAGGAGTTTAGTTCATTTTTTATTACCTTCAATTTGGGTAATAATAACTGTTTTGGAAAAACTTATAGTTTTTGTGTAATTTATGAAAAGTCGGTTAAAAAGGTGCATTTTTCTCACGAAAAATTAAAATCTTTGATCTTCAATAACTCAAAACGTTTTAATTTATTTTAATAACTTTATGTAACAAATTTTGCTTAGAATTTGCCCCTCTATCGAATTGTGGGTTATTTTTAATAAAATAATTTTCACCCCCGAGAAGTCGTGGTATCCACCCCCAGGATAAAAGCGCAAGTTGGCACCACGTCACCTTTGTTCCTTGAGATATCGTCCAATCACTCACCAATTTTCATGCAAATCGATGGAGGTTCAACGAAATCAGAGGTAATAGCTCATATCCACCTTCACTGACTGCACTAAAAAGGAAATTCAAAAACATGGGACTCCCATTGAATGACCATGCACTTTATACTCTTTGTTTCCCAGACGACCAAATTATACTAATAGCGCATGTTATTTTATGCGATTTTACAGTGATTTGGTGTTTATTTAAACCAATTTGCATTTTCTATCGTAAAGTATCAATGGAAATAGTTATTTATCTACTCCATGTCATATTATGTATACCTAAGTTTTTAGTTTGTGAAAACTGTCATTATAGATAGCAGTGCGTGAAGGATTTGAAGTGTGCGTGAAGTAACAATGTATTTTAAATGGGATTTACTTTTCGCACTGTTTATAACTTTCGAGTTGTCGTGGTGACAATCCTTAACTTTCGCGTTGTCATGGTGATGACAATATGAGCAATGAATTACAACACAAGTTTTGACAGTTTTGTGGTTTGAAAGTAATTAGAATTTTTAAATGTCAAAGTTCTAAAAATTGTAGAATAGAAATGAATTCCAGTGATGAAGAGTTACAGCTTTTTCTATTTGTTTATCGTAGATAAAATATTGTATGAAACTGTGCGTGAAGTACTTTTTGCGAACTTACGCGATTTATAGAACTCGCTCCGTTGTCGCTCGAGCTCTAAAAATCGCGTGCGTTCGCAAAAAGCATACCTACTTCACGAACTGTTTCATAAATAACTATTTCGTAACTAGTGCGGAAAGTCATATTTTTCCGCAAGCTACTGCAGTTTGCGTTGCAAGCAGTCAAGTGCGAAAAAGAGACTTTCCGCAAGAGTTATGAACAATATGTTTTTCAACGAGCGTTTAAAAAAACGAAATATAAAAAATTAATTGAATTAAAAAATAACGCTAATAAGTTATAATAATCCTAAATTAAAGTCAATGAATGCGGTGCCTAAATACCTGTTATGCAGTAATGAATGGTGTATAATATCACTACAGGTTTTAATATTTTAAAGTTATAGTATAGCAACGATGTCAAACAAAGCAATTATTGTCAAAAAGCACGTCACACTTTTTAAAATTTCCACGCATCTTTACTTATGAATTTTTAAATAATTCAGTGATTTAGATGGCATCAAGTGAAGAAGAACTACCCCCATCTATTCTCGACGTCGTCAATAATCTTGATCTGTTACCGGAAAAATCAGCAAACAGGTAAAGAAAGAATACATTTTTATGAGTTGTTGTAAATATGTATGTAAATTCAGTGCGAAAAAGTAATGCGGAAAAGTAAAACTTTCCAAACTAAAACGCGTGCGGAAAAGTAGACTTTTTTGCACGCTCGTAGAAAAAAAATATTTTAATAGAAGAGACTCAAAAGTGTCATTATCTGGCATTATAACAAGTTATTTTGACTCAAAACAAGTTTTTGATCAAATTTTATAGGTAGAAAACGTTAAAATACCGTTTTTCATTTTCCTCCATTCTCAAAATACGTCATAATCGATTTGGCTGAAAATTTTCCCACAGATAGCCAAAACATTTTAAGTGGTTAGAAGGATTTGAATTATTTTACAATACAAAAAAAGTTACATGCAATAATATCAGACTCAAAAGTATATTAGTGCAGTCGGGATAGCATTTGACCTTGCATGCCGGGCCGGCAAAAATTTTATTTTTCTAATCTTTAGGGGGGTCAATAGTAGCCTAAATTTAAAATCGCGAATGAATTCCTCCGTTACGTTAGCCGCCATCTTGATTTTAAAGGAGAGCCGTTTTTACTCAATTTCTCCGCCATTTTTAACTTTTTTAAAATGGTAGGGACTGAAATTGTTCCAAATAAATCGTATTTACAATTGTTACAATTTCTTTTTAACAATTTTTGTCATGAGGTCGATATTTTCCGAGTTAATTGTACTTACAGTAGACGCCTATATTTTTGGCTATGATATTGCATGTAAGTTTTTTAGTATGGTAATATAATTCAAATCCTTCTAACCACTTAAAGTCCTATGTTTTGGCTATCTGTGGGCAAATTTTCAGCCAAATCGATTATGACGTATTTTGGGAATGGAGGAAAATGAAAAAAACGGTACTTTAACGTTTTCTACACTATAAACTTTGATCAAAAACTTGTTTTGAATCAAGATAACTTGTTATACGAGTAATGGCATATAATGTCATTTTTGATTCCCTTCTATTAAATATTATGTTTTCCATTGATACTTTACGATAGAAAATGCAAATTTGTTTAAATAAATACCAAATCACTGTAAAAACGCTTATAATAATATTTTGAAAAAAAAAAGAAGAAGACAATTCGACCTTAAATGTTTTATCTCTACATCCCGCAGATGCTATATATCAATTTTCAGACAAATCGGAGATCCAAAAGTTTTTTGATCCAAAATTGAGTGTTTTGAAATGGAATCACCCATACAAATTATAATCATTTAAACCAGTAGGTAGTTCTCAACCTTTTTGAGTCATGTACCACAAAATACTTTTTATTATTTCTGGTACCACCTAACTGAAATACCCACCTATCTAGCTAGGGAATCTAATTAACTATAATAGTGGTGATTTTAGCTGTTTTTGCGTTTTGTTTATCACCGTAAATAATGTACCAGAGATTGAGAACCGCTGATTTAAACAATTGAATTGTCTATAACAAATTCCCCTCATTTCTGACGCAAAAGCAAGTATGAAATTTGAATTTAGCGGATTATATTACGTACTGGGTTGGGATAAAGTATGGAACCAAGCAAATATCTTTGAAACAAAAAGAACAATATTTATTAAACTTTGCATGCAAGTACAGTGACGCAAAAGGCATCTGTTGCCATATTTTTTGTTACTACTTCACTTCTGGTTTCACCGGAAATACCCTTAACTTATTTAATTTAAATGGGACACCCTGTATATTTTTGCGGATTTTAAAAGAACTTGTTATTTTTAATTCATACATACCAAATTTGGTAGAAAAAATTTGTTAAAAAATGTCTATAGATAATTTTTTGTATTAATACAACGTAGTAGGAAATAAACGAGTACCATCTATATTGTAGACTAAAATTGTTGTTTACATGCACTGCATGACTTATTTGAATTTAGTGTAGTAGGTACGTTGAGTCCGCGAGTCTTTACCCGTGCGTCATCATTTAAAGCATACGAAATAAGTCGGAAATCTATTCCACGCAACAACAACAGGGCTTTTCATTCACAGTCATTTGTTTCGAGCTTCTGTCATATTTCGTATAATCCGTGTATACTAATATTATACACACTATACAGGGATTATACAACATATGACAGAAGCTCGAAACAAATGACAATCGATGAAAAGCCCTACTAACAGAAAGTGGCTACTGTTCCGATTACTCGTTCAGATTACTGTACCGATCATTTATTATAAAATTTGACGTTATCAAATATATACACTGAGCACGTAAAGGTTGGAATAAATTCATTTTCTTGAGAATGGACGATTTTGGAAAAAAATCCCGAAACAGGTCAATTTTTATTTTTAAATTGCGACTTTTTGGCATATATATCATACTAGTGAAGTCACCCATCTGTAGTCCTGTCGCCAGGGGGGGTACAACGGCCTCCTTAATTCGGATGGACTTACCCAAGTTTTTTTTATATATTTTGACCCGTAGAATACGAATTTTTTGGGTAACAGTTGATCCGGATGTCGATAAGATTGTTATAGACAAAGAACTTGAGGAATTACATAACAGTGATTTCTCGCAAAACAAAACATATTTTTGTATTTTTTGGGTCATTTTAAGCAAAAAATATTCCTACAAGTTTTTTCGTAGAATGCATAGTTTTCGAGATAATCGCGGTTGAACTTTCAAAAAATCGAAAAATTGCAATTTTTGAACCCGAATAACTTTTGATTAAAAAATAAAGTAGCAATTCTGCTTACCGCATTTGAAAGTTTAAGTCAAATTATATCGGTTTTGATTATTTGCATTGCTAAAAATTAATTTTTTTATTGTTAAACTAATCTATAAACACATAGGTTTCCCGTGCCTAATACATGCGTTTTACCGCATGCTACGTAGAAATTGCCTCGCTTGCACTTGTAGCTACTCTACCTACTCGTTCGATTTTAAATGAGAAATCATAGAAAACATCACTCACATACTAGGTGTTTACTACAGTTTACAGCTTTGTTTAACAATAAAATAATAAATTTTTAGCAATGCAAATAATCAAAACCGATATAATTTGACTTAAACTTTCAAATGCGGTAAGCAGAATTGCTACTTTATTTTTTAATCAAAAGTTATTCGGGTTTAAAATTTACAATTTTTCGATTTTTTGAAAGTTTAACCGCGGTTATCTCGAAAACTATGCATTCTACGAAAAAACTTGTAGGAATATTTTTTGCTTAAAATGACCCAAAAAATACAAAAAGATGTTTTGTTTTGCGAGAAATCGCTGTTATGTAATTCCTCAAGTTCTTTGTCTATAACAATCTTATCGACATCTGGATCAACTGTTACCCAAAAAATTCGTATTCTGCGGGTCAAAATATATAAAAAAAACTTGGGTAAGTCCATCTGAATTAAGGAGGCCGTTGTACCCCCCCTGGCGACAGGACTATCTGGGCGTGATGACGTCATCGATGATTTTTTTAAATAGGAATAGGGGTCGTGTGATAGCTCACTTGAAAGGTAATTCAATTCTCTATTCAGTAATATAACCATTAACATAATTATTTATACAGGGTGTCCAAAAAAATTTTTTTTAGATTAAATTTACTGACATAAAAAGAAGAATACAAGTAATTTATTTAATTCAAATACATTTTACTGCTCTCAGAAAACAGAAAAAAATGTTTATTTGAAAAATAATCATTGCTTTTCGCTTAAATTAAATGTTCAAACTGTCAAGAGGAAGGTGGGTGGCTGCTTTAATACTGAATTTAAGCAAAAGACAATATTTATTTGTCAAATAAACATTATTTCCTGTTTTCTGATAGGAGTAAAATGTATTTTGAATTAAATAAATTACACACATTCTTCTTTTTATGTCAATAAATTTAATCCAAAAAAATTTTTTTTGTGCACCCTGTATAAACAATTATGTTAATGTTTACATTACTGAATAGAGAATTGAATTACCTTTCAAATAAGCTATCACAAGACCCCTATTCTCATTTAAAAAAATCGTAGATGACGCCATCACGCCCAGATGGGTGACGTCATTAGTATGATATATATGCCAAAAAGTCGCAATTTAAAAATAAAAATTGACCTGTTTCGGGATTTTTTTCCAAAATCTTCCATTCTCGAGAAAATGAATTTATTCCAACCTTTACGTGCTCACTAGTAGAATGTCAAATGTAAGTTTTGCTTCAAAATTTTTGTGCAGAATTACAGCTACATTTGAAGTAGCTTAATAAATTCTTTTATTATTATTGATTAATAAATAAATAAACAATTTATAAATAAATTCAATAACATATTTTATTTTTGTTATTTTCTTCACTTTGACGGAAATCTAAACACAATCATTTCTTTACTGTGTGAATGACGTTAGCTTTGTATGTTTTAAATATTAATTGCCAAAATATAATTATTTACCTTAAAATTTCAAAGCCCAATATAAAATTAGTTGTGAAAACAACTGTTTGTGTAATATAAAGAAACTTCAAAACGCAAAAATTCGACAAAAACCGCAAAAAATTCAACTGACTGGCAGCCACAAAAGTAAACAAAGCAGAAACGTCAAACAAATTGTGCTTAAAATATGAAAACATATCGAATCGTCTTTTTTGTACCTATCTCTTTTCAATGCACTGAGTCTAGATGGTTCATAAAAATAACATGTGTTTTTACTTAATAACAAACGGCAGCTGGTTTGTCATGAGTTTCATGCGTGGAAGAGAATGATGCTAGATAAAAAGTATGTGTTTTATCTCGCCAGGTATTAATGACGCACGGGTAAAGACTCGCGGACTCAACTGTAAAACTGTTACTGAACTAATTGACAGAAATAAGTTGTATTAAAAATGGTTCATTTAAGTGAAAAATATCGTATTGAAATATTAATGATAATCGGTTATCGTGAATTTTCATTTTTTGATAGTGAATTTTCAAAATCGATGGATTGCACGTAGAGGATTCAGAGAGTGACCCGCTCGTTCTCCGGACCTCAACCCGTTAGACTTTTTTTTGGGGTTATCTAAAATCACGTGTTTACGTTAGGCGACCAACACGCTTGCAGGATTTGAGACAAAGAATAATTGATGAATGTGATTACGGTGAGAAATCTTGAGAGAAATCTCTCACGAATTTATATCTTGCACGTTGTCAGAAGATGAACAGCAAACATTTTCAACATTTGAAATTATTTTTTTTATTTTTAATATCATTGGTCTAACGTAAATAAATTAACCTATTTTTTAACTGTAAAGAGATTTATTTCTTGTTTTAATAGTATTTTTCTTCCAAACTTGGTATGTATGAATTAAAATAAAAAGTTCTTTTAAAATCTACAAAAATATACAGGGTGTCCCATTTAAAGTAAATAAGTTAAGGGTATTTCCGGTGAAACCGGAAGTGGAGTAGTAACAAAAAATATTGCATCAGATGCCTTTTGCGTCACTGTACTTGCATGCAAAGTTTCATAAATATTGTTCTTTTCGTTTCAAAGATATTTGCTTGGTTCCATACTTTCTCCCAACTCTGTATATTCTGAAAATCCGTGGACTTACTTTGATCTGTCACGAAACAACCCTGGCCCAATTATGATAATCATTCTTCAATATTTATTTTTTGACTTATGTATGAGCATATTTAATTATCTTTTTATTTTTTAAGGGGAAAAAAATTCGACTGGGGTCTAGGCCAATTGGATGCATTACTCGACCGAAAAGAAATTACTGGGTCTCACTTCTTAGTGCTGACGAACTTTGGAGACCACGCTCTACATCATTTCTTTCCCACTTTGGACCACGGTCAACTTCAGCACCTCTATCCAGTTTTTAAAGAAGTTTGTAATCAATTCAATGTTGACTTAAGGATGGTTTCCCAAATAGAAACGATTAAGGGCAGCTTTCAACAACTTGTAAGGGTTGAACCAAATCCGAATCCCACAGACCTATTGAAATATTCGAAAAGTAAATAAGTGATAGTAGCGAAGTATGTAATAACATAAGTATATTACTTATTACCTATATGAACAGTTAATTATAGTTTATTATTATTAGTTTAATTTAGTTAAGTATTATTATTAGTTAATTATATTATTATAGACAAAATGAAAATTTGGAATAACTTTTGTTTATGATTTCCTCTTTATCAATCCTTCTGGTCACATTCCTATTTAAACCAGTATGTCTGTGTGGAATAAAAGACGAAATCTACAGTATGCATGTAGAACCATACCTATATGGAGAAATAACCAGAAATAACAATGGAAGATTGCTAGAATTTTGCAATTTAAACAATATGATAATAATTAATACATTTTTTAAACACGAAGAAATCTACATGTACTTATACTAGACAAGTCAAAAGTCGAAATGAGAAATCCATAACCATAATTGACTATACAGGGTGTCCAGAAACTCTACCGACAAACGAAAACAGGAGATTCCTCAGATAATTTTAAGACAATTTAACCCAATTCATCTAGTCCGAAAATGCTTCCTAAAGGAGCTAGAGCTATTTGAAGATGGCTTCTGGTATTTATTTTTTCTTAAATATCTCCAGAATGCTTCTATTTAGAAAAACAAAACTTGGTACACATAATTATCTTCCAGAGTTAGCACCAAGTATAGATATTTTTATGTTTGTTTAATTTGTCGAGTTACATAATATTTTTTTGCCTTTGTTATTCACGCTGGTGCTACAAGGGAGCTAGAGCTCTTTAAATATGGCGTCTTGTAATAATTAGTTTATTTAAAATAGCTCCAGAACGCTTCTATTTAGAAAAACGAAAACTGGTACGCCTATTTATTTTCCAGAGATAAATCGATTTCATCCATTGCAAATTTTTAGTACCGGTCATAGGCGTCCGTTTTGAGTAGGGCTACAGTTATATTATCGCATAACTTTTTGTTTTTCGTTTATAAGCATTCTTGAGTCTGGATTATTAAAATGTAAGGTATTATAGTACCAAAAGGTACTCTTACTTTAAGTCGATAGAATACACCGTTTTCTAGAAAAATCGATTTGAAAATTTTTCGTTTTTTGAATATCAAAAACAAATTTCAAAAAAAAAACTATTTAGAAAAACGAAAATTTGTACGTTTATTTATATTCCAGAGATGAATCGATTTCATTAATGGCGAATTTCTAGTACCGGTCATATGCGTCGTTTTGGGTAGGTCAACGGTTATTTTATTGCATAACTTTTTTGTCTTTAATTTTTAACAATTTTTGACACTAGATTATTAAATTATAAGGTATTCTAGTACTAAAAGGTACTCTTGCTTTAAGTTGGTAAAATACGCCGATTTTTTTTTGAAAAATTGTTTCAATTTTTTTTCAAATTCATGAAACGAAAAATGTTCAAATCGTTTTTTCTAGAAAACGGTGTAACCTACCGACTTAAAACAAGAGTACCTTTTAATATTAGAATACCTCACAATTTAATAATCCATTATCAAAAATGCTTAAAACTTAAAGACAAAAAAGTTATGCGATAAAATAACCGTTGCCCCATCCAAAAAAGACGCTTATGACTGGTACTAGAAATTCACAATGGATGAAATCGATTTACCTCTAGAAGATAAATATGTGTACCAATTTTCGTTTTTCTAACTAGAAGCGTTCTGGAGGTATTTAAGAAAAACTAATTACAAGACGCCATCTTCAAAGAGCTCTAGCTCCCTTAGGAAACATTTTCGGACTAGATGAATTTGGTTAAATTGTCTTAAAATTATCTGAGGAATCTCTTGTCTTCATTTGTCGGTAGAGTTTCTGAACACCCTGTATACTAGTTGAAAGCACTGACAGAAGAAAAGTAATGGATACAAAAGTACATAGAGGACCTGAAATAAGCAGTGACCATTACATCAGGAGCGTAATTTGAAATTTTGTTAGAGGGGGGGGGCAAGCATTATACAGGGTGTTTCATTGAGAAACGGAAATACTTTAATTGTGAATAGAGATCACCGAGGCAGTTCTAGGTATACTACATTTTTTGCCCTACCGACTTTTATAACCGAGTTACAGGGTGTTTTATCGATTTTGCCAATTTCTTTCCTAAGCCATAACTTTAGAACCACCCTGTATATTTTTTTGATATTTAGTACACATGTGTCTTATCCAAAACAAAAACGACCGACATATTAATCACAAGAAAAATCCAGGTCCGGGTTAACAAAAAATTATAAAGTAATTGTGACCTTAAAATAACACCCTGTATATTGAAATTTTGAAAATCTGTTAGCATATTAGAAAAGAGCACAAAAAACTAAGTCTAATCGTTCGCTTCAATTTTTCGGCCAGATAATTTTATGACTTTAATTTTGAAATTATATTGAATTTTTTAAGAACTCTGACATTAAAAAGCAGGTATTATTAACTTTTAATTATAAATTATTAAAGCTATTGAATAAATACTCATTTTGAAATTAATAAATACTTATTTACCACATTGGAGCGACCCAATTATTAATCACAAGAAAAATCCAGGTCCGGATTAACAAAAAACATAAACTAATTGTGATCTTGAAACAACACCCTGTATATTGAAATTTTCAAAATTTGTTTGCACATTTGAAAAAACATTTAAGAACACTGAAATTAAAAATCAGATTTTTAAAGCACTTTTAACAATAAATTATTAAAGTTATTAAATAAATACCCATTTTAAAAATAATCAATACATATTTACGACATTCGAACGACCCACTTACAAATCACAACAAAAATCCAGGTCCGGATTAACAAAACAATATAAAGTAATTGTAACCTTGAAACAACACCCTGTATATTGAAATTTTCAAAATCCGTTTGCACATAGGTATGAAAAGAGTACAAAAAACTATGTTTAATCGTTCGCTTCAATTTTTTGGCCAGACAATTTAATGAATTTAATTTTGAAATTATGTCGAAATATTTAAGAACTCTGGGAACTCATAATAAAAATTTCGATATAATTTCAAAAGTAATGTCATTAAATTGTCTGCACAAATAATTAAAGCAGGACATTAAACTTAGTTTTTCATGCTCTCTTCAGGGGTGCAAACGTATTTTAAAAATTTCAATATACAGGGTGTTTTTTCAAGCTCACAATTACTTTGTATTTTGTTGTTAATACGGACCTGGATTTTTCTTGTGATTAGTAAGTGAGTTCTTCTAGCGCACTAAATAATATCTGATTACTTTTAAAATTAGTATTTATTCATTAATTTGAATGATTTATTATTAAAAGTGCTTTAAAAATCCTGCTTATTAATTTTAGGGTTCTTAAAAATTTGAATATATTTAATTTTAAAATTAAAGTTAATAAATTTTTGCACAAAATTCAAGATGAACCGATAAACTTGGATTTTTGTGGTCTTTTCAAATGTGCAAACAAATTTTGAAAATGTCAGTATACAGGGTGTTGTTTGAAGGTCACAATTACTTTATGGTTTTTTGTTAATCCGGACCTGGATTTTTCTTGTGATTAATAATTGGGTGTTTCCAATGTGGCAAATAATATTGATTAATTTTAAAATGAGTATTTATACAATAAATTTAATAATTTATAATTAAAAGGTATGATACCTGCTTTTTAATGTTAGTTCTTAAAAAATTCAATATAATTTCAAAGTTAAAGTCAAAAAACTGTCTGGTCGAAAAATCGAAGCGAACCAGTAGACTTATTTGTTTGTGCTCTTTTCAAATATGCAAACATATTTTCAAAATTTCAATATATAGGGTGTTTTTTTAAGGTTGCAATTACTTTATAATTTTATGTTAATCCGGACCTGGATTTTTCTTGTAATTGGTATGTCGGTCGTTTGTTCTTTGAATGAGACATATGTGTACCAAATATTAAAAAAATACACAGGGTGGTTCTAAAGTTATGGCTTAGGAAAGAAATGAGCAAAATCGATAAAACACCCTGTAACTCGGATATAAAAGTCGGTAGGGCAAAAAATTTAATATAACTAGAACGGCACTGGTGACCTCTATTCAACATTAAAGTATTTCCGTTTCCCAATGAAACAGCCTGTATATACAATACATTATATATGAAAACGTAATACAAAATTGATCTATTTTTTGTAAATTTCAGTCATTTGCAGGGTCGGAGGGGGGGGGGGCAAATGCGCCCCTAACCCTATCAAATGACGCCTCTGCATTACATGGTAGTAAATAAGATCATATCATCATCATCAAAGATGCTATAAAAGAGCCTCGACCTTTCCAAGTCTATTACGCCAATCAGTTCTATCTACTGCCAGCTATTGCCAGTTTGCTGCGCCTATTTTTCTACTATCCTCATCTACACCATCCTTCCATCTAAGTTTTGGCCTACCCCTATTTCTACTTCCCACAGGTTGTGACATAAGGATTCTTCTAGGAGGGTTGTTCTGCTGTGATCTTGCTAGATGTGCTGGTCATCTTAGTCTTCCTATTTCTATAAGAGATACTACGTCTTTACCACCAAATATATTATGTTTAAATCTATGGTATATCTCGTAGTTGTATCTCCTCCTCCAAACACTATTTTCACAGATGCCACCGAATATTCCTCTCAGGATCCCTCGTTCAAATATAAGAACTATTTCATCTGCCTTGGAGATGGTCCATGTCTTCGATCCATATGTCAACATTGCGTTGCGTCAGAATAACAAGGTTCTATCTGCAATTTTTGTCTAAACTGAGATTTTTATGTAACTTAGTTTTTTATTTTATGTTCTTCGCCTTAATATGATACTAGCACCGACATCTATTGCCAGGGGGCTGAAATACGTAAGTTACAAGGTTCTACCTCAGAGAATTTTAAATGTTGATAAGTTAGCAAGGTTCTAACTGACATAAAAACAGTCAAGTAAGTACACAAGGTGCTATTTGCAAGAACTAAAAGTGTTTATAAGTTAACAATAAGACTTTATAAAATAACTTCAAGTTGTTTTATTATATAATAATTGTTAAACAAGTGCATATATATGGAAGATAAACTTTATTAAATAAGTTTAAATCATTTCTCAAATCAGAACTCCTTTGTATTAGCTACCTATTGAAATAACCTTTTACGCTTAATAAAAATATATTAATTTTTTTTGAATTTACATTGATAACACATACAGGTGGCGATAATAGTAAAATAAAAACATAACATAGAAACTTCAAACAGTCATAATAAAAATGGCACCTGAGACAGATAGAACTTTGTTATTCTAATGCAACGATTGGTTGTATAAGGGTGTGTAGATAAACAATGATAAGGGTTTTGTATATGGTTATTTCTGTTTTTTTGGCTTAAGAGGAAGCAGTGCGATCAACAGGTAGCAAAATTTATTTTGGATCAACAGGTAATTTTGAATATTTTTTCGAGATATTTGGCACACGTATTCGTAATATAATAAAGAATGGCGGTACAGAGCCCAATTTAAAAAATATATTAATATGTGGAAATTACTCTGTAATTAAATAAAATATTAAAAAAACGAGCCTGTACCGCCATTAAGAAGAACAAAAAATACACTTTCTTCAAATAAAATTTTTTATCCGATGCCTAGATTTTGTGTTATTTTGGAACTACTAAAATTTTTTATTTCATTAGTAGTTCCAAAATGACACAAAATCTAGGCATCGGATAAAAAAGTTTATTTGAAGAAAGTGTATTTTTTTGTTCTTCTTAATGGCAGCACAGGCTCGTTTTTTTAATATTATATTTAATTACAGAGTAATTTACACATATTAATATATTTTTCAAATTGGGCTCTGTACCGCCATTCTTTATTAGAGAGATATCGCAAATGCAAACGATAATATCGTGTCAAGACGTAAATAACGTATAACGTTCTATTTCAGCACAGGCAACAAGAGAGTTATCGCAAATGTTCTGGGGCGGGGCTTAACGTTATTATGACAACCGACGTTTGGTATTACAATGTAACCTAGAAATTAATTTTGAGGAATACTGTAATTGTTTTTTATTGAAAAATGAATTTGGATATTGAGCTGGTTGACATGCATTTTAATTTTAATGATTTAACCAACAATAAATATAAATAGTTAGTATAAAAATAATATAAAATATCTGAATAAATAATATCCTAACCACAAAAAGTAGTCTATTGTAGACAAAATAAAAATGCACGTGTTTCCCAACATAAGATGATTCACAGTATTTAGTTTATAAAATTTGTATTCTATACATTATTTTTATGTTTCATCCCAAATGTCAAATTAGCGTTAACGTTATTACCGTCCCTTATTTCAACCTAAATAGCGGGACACGCTATCCGGTATTAGCGTAACATTCATTCTGCGCTTGCGTACATGTCAAAATAGCGTATTCCGCTATTAGCGTGCGATAAAAATACATTTGCGATATCTCTCTATATTACGAATACGTGTGCCAAATATCTCGAAAAAATATTCAAAATTACAGCCGCCATCTTGGAACGCGTTTTCGCTACCTTGTTGATCGCTACTGTTTCCTCTTAAGTTTCTGCCCCTCACGTCATCTGCATATGCCAAAATTTGGAATGATTTATTAAAAATATTCCTCTGTTGTCTATTCGGGCCTCTCTGACCGCCTTTTCCAGAGCTATGTTGAAAAGGAGACACGCCAGGGCATCTCCCTGTCGCAGCCCAACATTAGTTTCAAACGCCTGTGATTGTTCGCCCTGTATTTCGACTTTACAAACAACTTTACGCATTGTAGCGTAAAGTTGTTTGCAATCTTATCAGTTTATCGGGGATGTGGAATTCACCCATGGCTTCATACAATTTACCTATGCCTTAAGGACACTATCATAGGCCGATTGAAAATTTACAAAAAGATGGTATATGTGCAGGTGATGCATAACTTTTGAAACTATGTTTATATAGATATACACTATAATACAATAAAAATTATAATTCAATTTACTACAGCCTCAAATATCGCTGAAAGAATTCCTTTACTTTAACGTGTTTAAATTTAAATAATTTTTAAAGCTTAAAAAAATTCAGCGATCTATAAATACGAAGCTGGCCTATAAAGGGTTATCGCAGCTCCCTCGTTACCAAGGAAAAGTAATTTTGATAAACTTCTTCGACTTTGGTAAATATAGATAACTATTTAGGATATAAACAGCTTGCAAGAAACAAACAATAGTATGGTATAACTAGACCCAAACCCAGACGTCCAAAGTGAAAGTTATCCTTCAACACCAAATTGTTGTATACGCTCTGAGCTTCGCTGGTATCGCTCCTAGCGGATTAGTAATGCAACTTTCACCGGTAATTTTTAAATTTATTATTTAATTGTTATCGCTTAATATTTACAACGCAAAAAAGTAATTAATTTGTAATCGATTCTTTTAAGATTTTGCTAATCATTTTGACGTTCTATTGATGAAATATTAATTTCTTACTTCGGATACTTTCACAATTATCGTGTAGATGGCGCTAAGATTATTAGATTAATTTATAATTACATATTACGGAACATTAAAAAAACTTAAATTCAGTATTTAAAACGTAAGTATATTTAAGGTAAAAATATATACCACAGCTTTGAAGAACTAATATCTTTTAAAATTTACCGATTTCTCCTCCCTCTCCCCCCAAACCCGACACTCAAAATGGTGTGAATTTTTTCTGAACATTATGTGGACCATGTATACGCTGTGAGCTCGTACGTAGAGGGGATATTTAAAAATTCGCGAGCGCCAGCAGTGACAAGTCTATAAACGAATATTTAAAACGCGAATTTTTAAATATCCCCTCTACGTACGAGCTCACAGCGTACATGGTCCACATAATGTTCAGAAAAAGTCACACCATTTTGGGCGTCGGGTTTGGGGGGAGAGGGGGGAGAAATCGGTAAATTTGTAGTTTTTTACGTTTTTCGTCAATATTTCTAAAACTATGCGGTTTAGCATGAACAACTTTCTATACAAAAATGTTCTACATTAAATTTGAAATAAAAAAGGCCCTATATGCATAATCCTTCTAAAATGAACGGTTCTAAAGTTACGGAAGTAGTATTGTATAATTGGTCCAGAAAAAGGCCTAACCCAGAAATCTAAAGTGAAAGTTATCCTCCAACGCCAAATTGTTCTATATAGTCCACATAATATTCAGAAAAAAGTCACACTATTTTGAGCGTCGGGTTTGAGGGAGAGATCGGGGAGAAGTCGGAAAATTAGTAGTTATTTTATGTTTTTCCTCAATATTTCGAAAAATATGCTTTAGCGTAAACAATGTTCCATACAAAAATATTTTACATAAATTTTAAAACAAAAAAGGTCCTATACATAATTGTTATAGACTCAACGGTTGCAGAGTTACGAAGGGTGAAAAGTAGAGGTTTTCGATACTTTTTATATTTCTTGGGCAATTTATAATATACAGAGTGTTTGGTAAAGAATGGGCCTAAGCTTAACCTTAGATTCCTGAGGTTAAAATAGGTGGATTTAAGCTAACTTACCTTAGTACGAAAGTTGATAATAATCGAAATACAGGGTGTCAAAGTTAAACTTTTAATTTTATTTATTCTTGAATATTTCCTGACAGACATGGGATAACAACATGAAATTTGGTAAGCAGGGATTTTTGGGGACGAGAAATCTAA
The DNA here is from genome assembly GCF_917563875.1 of Diabrotica virgifera virgifera. NCBI lineage: Eukaryota > Metazoa > Arthropoda > Insecta > Coleoptera > Chrysomelidae > Diabrotica > Diabrotica virgifera. The sequence continues at coordinate 6,364,187 of NC_065449.1, read as the reverse complement.
ATTTGCCACCAAAAATGATGTATTGCCCAGAGGGCGCCACATACGTATTCCAACGCTCATTTAATATGTTAAATTTTTTTTACCCCCCACTCTACTTACTTTTTGAATCAAAACTTTTATTCTCTTAATATTTTTACATAAAAAAGATATACTGCATTCATCTCGCTAAACTCAACTGTTTTCGAGATAAACGCATTTTAAGTCAGCGATACAACATAATTTTTTGCATAATAGCATTGTACATTGTACATCTTATCAATAATATTGAATACTATCTTATCAATAATAAGAACTTGGAGTGCTTTGACTAATTGGCAAGAGAACAAAAGAGATTTCCCAAGTAATTCTACCATCAGAAGACAAAAAATGTCACCAAATCCGGATTTTGTTCCAATTTCATCGTTAGGGATAAAACCAATACCTTCTAGAGGTAAGGGTAGAGTTGTAACGACAAATATGTGGTTGAAAGAGAAACAGATAGATGATGGTGCTGAAGGATTATGGAGAGTACATGATAAAATCTATGATTTGACTGAATTTGTTCACAAACATCCGGGAGGTTCTGACTGGCTTACACTAACAAAGGTAATATACATGAGCAATATTTTTACTTTTCGACCATGTTTGTGGGGAGGGGGGTCCGGTCTTCACATAATTTTAGTATATTATTGTACTTTAAAAAAGCCTTCTTCTTCTTGAAGTGCCATCTCCGCGACGGGGGTCGACAATCATTATAGCTATTCAGACTGTAGAGACGGCTGCTCTGAAAGTTCATTTGATGTACATCCGTACCATTCTCTTAGGATGCGCAGCCACATTATTCTGCGTCTCCCCACGCTTCTTTTTCCTTGCATAATCAATTGGAGCAAGTCTCTCTAATTTTCTTCTTTTCTTGTATTCTAATTTTCTTGTTTTGGTGGTATTTAAGATTTCCATTTCTTTTTCATCTTTCTTAGAACCTCTTTGTTTGTGACATGTTCTGCCCACAATATTTTCAGAATTCTTATGTACACCCATAGCTCGAATGATTCTAGTATTTTCATTGATGACGCATTCAAGGTCCAAGCTTCCATTCCATAAAACAAAGTCATTATACATACATTTTTATTGTTGAAATGCTTGTCTGAGGAAAATCGGTCCGGGTTAGCCGGACATTCAAGGTCCAAGCTTTCATTCCATAAAACAAAGTCATTATACATACATTTTTAATGTTGAAATGCTTGTCTGAGGAAAATCGGTCCGAGTTAGCCGGACTTCCAGGTTATCGGGGACCGACTTATCGGGGTTCCACTGTACTTACTTTTTAAGTAATATTGTAAAATGTAGGTACTACATTCTCATTTGCAAATAAAATATGTAAATATAATAGGTATTTGGTAGAACCAGTAGAACCTAAGATGAGATTAGGTGATACTGAAAACATACTTCTGATCAATATAGCATTTGATAGCACTTTCTTAGATTATTCTTAAAAATATATATTCTTCCCATACAAAGATGTGCGGTAGTACGTTCTAAGTATATAAATAGAAGGTTTATAGCACGTCCTTGGAATGTTCTAAAAAGTATGTTCTTGGTATATACTGAAAAGAAGTGCGGTAGTACATTCTAAGTATATACATAGAACGTTTAAGTACTGTAATGTAGTATATACTCAGTATCTGCTCTGCACATTTGCAATGGTAATTACGCATATTCTCATTATATACTTTTTCTGAAAAGTATGTTATTCTATGAATCTACTAAGAACATGAAATTGTTATGTGGGATAACTCTTAGCTCCAACTTCAACTTTGACCGGTTATATCTCAGGAACCACACATCACAATTAAAATGTTTTTTCTTTTAAAAGAAGCATCCTGCCACTTTTTTTCTAATCCCGTTTTCATGATTTAATTTAATTTAATACTTCCCGAGATATTCTATTTGTTTATAAGCCAAAAAATTGTTTATAATTTTAAAATATTCCTGAGGTCGCTTAAATAGTCCAATTTCAATTCTGTAAAGTAAATTAGATAGGTACATTGTCTTTTTATACAAAAATCATAGCTATTCTTATGTATCATAATTGTTGTGGTTATTATAGAGACCGTAAATTTTTAATTAACAATTCAATTGTTGCTAAACTGTTCATTCAATTTCTATCGGCTTCTGGAATTATAATCTACACAAAAAGAGCTTTTATATCACCAAGTTATTTAATTATTGATAAACAATTACTTATCTAAAATTTTAGTTGAAAATTAAAGATTTTGTTGGAAAGACCCGCATTGTCCGGGGAAAATTTTCGTCGAAGTAAATCGGGAAAACCCGTCTCTATACAGAATTTAATTACGGTGAATTTTATTTGGGTGTTTTTGGTGTTACGCCCACTCCGTTCTTCATCATGCACATTTGTGCTGCCGTCTTTAAATGCTCTCACCCATTTCGCCTTACCATTCCATCACTCATAATGTTTTGTCCGTAAACTTCAATGATCTCACGATGAATATCGATCGGTTTTACGCCTTTAGCACTAAGAAATCGTATAACAGCCCGTACTTCACAATCAGCGGGACTCACGATTGTTGGAGGCATTTTAAACACTGGAGTATAGTATTTTTACTACAAAAACGTTATTACGTAGGTCAAAATTTTTGACGTAAGAGAACTGTCAAAACATTAGAATGTGACTTTTCATTATTGCTATGTTTATTATAAACACGGCAATAATGAAAAGTCACAATCTAATGTTTTGACAGTTCTCTTACGTCAAAAATTTTGACCTACGTAATAACGTTTTTGTAGTAAAAATACTATAAACAAGTATACAATGAATAATCAGACTGTAATGGCGTCAGTCGTCAGTGTGCGTAGACAAGAGATGTAGGTAACCCATAGATAAATAATATAGTATTACCGGAGGGTAGGTAACCAGCGCTCATGCGCGGAACGCCGACCGTAGCGCTGCGGCGGCGGAATCGCAAAACGGTACTTACATAAAAAACATGCCTCGTAGAACTGGAAATTATAACTCTTTATAATAAAATTGCAAATTTAGGAAAAAACATCATTATTTCATGGATAAAGGGACACGCAGGCATTAGGGGTAACGAAATAGTAGACAGCTAGCCAAATCCGCTCTAGAAATAGGCGAAGAATTTCCCATGAACTTACTACCCATTTCGGATATTGATATTATTAGTAGACGACACCAAAAAGAAAATTGGCAAAGGTATTATCGAAACACGAGAACTGGTAGTAATTACAAACAAATGCAGCCTGAAATTCCCATTAAAAGATGGTTTCATTCTGTATCAAATCGCCATTTCATAAGAGTTATAAATAGATTGAGATGTAATCATGCTCTTACCCCCCTTCATATGTACAGTTTGGGTCTCACAGAGTCACCTAACTGTGAGTGTGGAAAAGAAGGTGATCTACTACATATTCTCCTCGAATGTTCACATCAATCAGTAAATATAAACAAATTTTATGATAATCTTAATATATTTAAAATTCCACTTCCCGTCTACCTGAACAATTTGATATTTTCTGAAGATAATAATATATTAAAAACAATTTACGAACATATCAAAAACTGTAAATATAGATTGTAGCAATAAAATTTACCCTGTATTTAAGAAATTTTGTTAAAACAAAGCAGGCATGTTTGTTAAAACAAAACAAACATGTTTGTTTTGTTGTTATTTTGCTTTAAACCCTGTAGATTTAAGTAATTATTGTATATTATAATTGAAAAAAGAAAAGAACAAAAAAAGAGAAAAGAAAATAAAAAAACAGAAAAAATAAAAAAAGCAACAAAAAAAACTAAGAAGATGTAAACCTCCGCGAGGATGAATCGGGTTTACGTCTTAGCGTAGTAAAAAAAACAATTTATAAAAAATAACAATAAAAAAAAATAATAAAAAAAACAAATTAACAATATAAAAAAAATGAAACAAAAAATACAAAAAAAAATAAAAATTTACAAAAAAAATGAACAACCAAAAGAGAGTATTATTTAGATAATAATTGTAGATAATAATGTTAGTTTGTTATGTATTTAGAGTTAGAAATACAGAAAAAATTCCTCTGATTGAAAAATCAAATTTGTTTGTTTTTAAAATAACAAAATGTCTGGCTAATTGGCTCGGCCAAAGCCATCAAATTCACTCAAAAAAAAATTTTTTTATTGTTTTTGTTATTTCTGTGCTATTTTTCATTCGATTATTGGCTACAGATACATTTAATTTTTTAGGGTACTGATATAACAGAAGCTTTTGAAGTCCACCACTTAACAGAATTTCCCAACGAAATACTTAAAAAGTATTTTGTTAAAAATGCCACTACAGAGAGAAATTCTCCTTACACGTTTGAAGAAGATGGCTTTTATAGAATATTAAAAAAGAAAATACAACCTGTTTTAAGAAACTGTCCCAAGGAAAGTTACACCAAATCAAAGCTTATTACAGATTCTTTATTGGTATTGAGTTTTTTGTTTTCAATTTTTGCAGTGAAATTTTGGAGCTTTGGATTGGGTGCATTTGGTGGTGTGTTTTTAGGAATGGTTACCATAGCTGCTCATAATTATTTACATATGAAGGATAATTTTAGAATCTATTATTTCCAGTTTTCATTTCTTCAAGTGAGGTAAGTTAATGTAATAAATTTTATAAAATTCTCCTGTCGCGGTGTTAGTTGTCATCTTCGATGCTTGATACGTCTGAAGGTGAGCAACTATGTAATGTAAATTTATAAGTTCCTATCGATAATTTTACACCTCTACTAGTTTCATCTCTTTTTATTTTACAACGAATTATGTTTTCCATCTTTTGCATTATTTTGCCGGTTATTAGCGCACTCATCACTGTATATAATTAATAATGTTATTGTAGGGAATCGAGAATAAGCCATGCTTTGAGTCACCACTTGTATACAAACACTATAACAGATCTGGAAATTGCTATGTTCGAACCACTTCTTAATTATTTGCCAGTGGAGAAAAAACCAATGCAAAAAGTTGTGTCAGTAATGTTGGTACCAATAATATGCTTAACATTCTTCCATAAACCAGCTATTGAAAGGTAAAATAGATTTTTAAATTTTCATTGTTAATAGGTATAGGTATGATCACTGAATAGTTTACACCTTAAGAGGATGGGTACGAATTTTCGGCTGCAATGCTCTTCAAATGAGGATTCATTTTTTTCGAATCTTGAGAAAACTAATCAGTATTTTTGAAAAATTTAAACGCACAAAGAAAGATTACGTTATTAGTCCCTGAGAACTTCTATAATGGTTATTTTAATAAGTTACAGGGGTGAAAAACTAAGAGCAAATTTAGTGTGATTTTTAATTTCAAATATCTCATTCAAAATAAACTTTTTATTTATTCTAAGGGACTTTCGGCCCTCGGTAATAATTTAGTCTTTCATTCTGCGTTTAAATTTTTCAAAGAACAGGGAAATCACGGTAGTTATGGACGATTTTAATGCAAAAGTCGGCAAGGGAAGTGCTGGAACAATAATGGGAGATCAAGGACTAGGGGAACGTAACGATAGAGGTGATCGTCTAATACAATTCTGCCAAGAACAAAATCTAATTATCACAAACACGTTCTTTAAATTACCTTTGAGACGGTTATATAAACCGGAAAAAGTGGTAAGAAACCAAATCGATTATATACTGATTAAAGAGAGATATCGTAACACCATCAAATCCGTTAACATATCCAGGAGCAGATGTCACATCAGACCATAACGCACTAATCGCTAATGTCACGCTTAAGCTTAAACGTATTAGAAAACCCCAAAGAACTCCGAATATAGATGTTAGAAAACTGAAAGAAATTGATATAAAAAACAAACTTCAACAGAAAATATACGAAAACTTTGATAAATTAGATACTAACACCTACGAGATAAACCATCAATGGGAAACACTAAAAAACTGCCTACTTGTTCCATGCAAAGAGATATTAAAAGAACCGATAAGAAAGAGGGACAACTGGATGACCGACGAGATACTCGGCATGATGGGCCAACGAAGACAAGTCAAGAACAAAGACAGTCACAATTACAAAGTAATTAACAATGAAATCAGAAAAAAGATAAGAGAGACAAAACAAACTTACTATGAGGAAAAATGTAAAGAGATAGAAGTTCTTCAGAACAAATACGATCTATTCAACCTGCATAAAAAGGTTAAAAAAATGGCAGGGCTGCAAAAAAGAAACCACAACACAACTCTTTTAAACAAAAATGGAAATACTATTATAACGACTGACCAAAAGCTAAAACGATGGAAAGAATATATGGAAGAGCTTTTCGACGACGAAAGAGGTAACCTACAAGACATATCTTTCGAAAACTTTTAAAAAATTTTCTTTTAAAATAACAGAAAATGGTAAATAGATGTCCTCTTAAAGCTCTTTAATGAAATTTATCAGTCGAGTGACATACCCAATGAATGGTTGACCTCAACATTTATTTGTTTCCCAAAAGAGAAAAATGCTAGAGAATGCACTGACCACCGCACCATAAGCCTGATATCTCACACACTTAAAATGTTTTTAAAGATCATTAATAAACGCATTAAGTGCATTCCAATTCTTGACTAAATATTTCCTCTGAATATAGGTTAAATAATATAGGTGAAAGTATACATCCTTGTCTAACGCCTCGTAGAATCTGGATCGCTTCCGTTTGTTCATCTCCAAGATTTGTTCTTATTGTGGCTGATTGGTTTCTGTATAAATTTTGTATTAAACGCCGGTCTTTATCTCTGACCGCTGGTTTGAGCCGGTTTTGGTCTCTGACAGCTGGAATATTAGGTATACAGTAAGAGCCACCATACTCCTCCTATAGGGCTTATCATCGATTGTCATTTGTTTCGAGCTTCTGTCAGTGGCGGACCCCTCAGTTAAAGAAAGTTATAGCCTATACCATATTTTTAAGTTTAAACGAAAAATTTGATTTGGAAAAGTCGTTAACAACACAAGTTTAATAATGTTTTGATAGTATGATGATTTTAAAAACCACCAATATGTATATTTCTCGCGGTAAGAGGTAACGGATAGTCATGTGATGAGCGATGCAGCGGTGTAAACGGGAGTTAACCAGCCGTCTGGACGCTTACGGTGACGGACTGGCGGGTAGAGATGGAAAATACCGCTACTTTCTGGTATTAGGTGACGGCGTTCCGTGTGTTATATACTGTGTCTGACGATGATGGGCATCCACCGAAACATGTAACAACAAAAAGCAACAATTTTTTGATTTGATGGAAAGGTAAGTTTACCATATTACTTGGAATGGTTATACTGTACTTTTAACTGCATTGCAATATCATAACTACAATGTTTCTTAAAAAGGGTTTCTATTTTAGCAACAGCAGAGAGATCATTTTCTACGCTGAGGCGATTGAAAAGCTGGATGAGGACCAGAATGACCGAAGACCGCCTGACCGGACTGGCTCTCATGAATGTTCACAGGGATATAGAAGTGGACATCAATAAAATTATCGATCGGTATTCCAGCAAGAAGAATAGAAAACTGGATTTTGTAATTTAAGGAAAAACAACGTAGTTTTTGTTAAGCCAAAGTATTTTTGTTTTGTTTTATAATTTACTTCTAATGTCAGTAATTAAATCATACTAAACATAATGTTAGTTAATCATTTTGCAACCTTCTTTTATACAGTATATTAATACCTTGTGTCTTATAAAAACGTAATCTTGATATTTGAAAAATATTTTTAAATAATGAAACATAAAAAAAGTGTTTTTTGCTTGTTACATTTTTTAATAGTTCAAATGGAATGACTATAAGCCACTCTTAAAGTATTTAAGTAGGATGAGTTTCCAGTCTAAATGTACCACAGGACTACAGTGTCTACTACCAGTCACTACACGTATCATCCTAAATCATTTCTATCTGCTAGAGTAGAGAGTTGAAAATAGCTGAGTTTATTTGTCAATTTCAAGGTTATTTTTTTGTAAACGCAGTGTGAACAGAGTAAAAAAATGTGTTTTAAAACGTCAATTTTCAAAACTCAATAAAGGGTATTCCATACCCCCCAAACCCCCCAAACCCCCCGGTATTGGGCCCATGTTGACAAGGTTACGCCCCCCCCCTCAAGAAATCTCTGGATCCGCCCCTGGCTTCTGTCATATGTTGTATAATCTGTGTATAATATTAATATACACGGATTATAAGACATATGACAGAAGCTCGAAACAAATGACTGTGAATGAAAAGCCCTATACTGTGACCATACTAGACACATAGGAACATTGAGCTATTACAGTCATGGACCCTTCATTTGTTGCAATGTTTATTTTTATGTCAAGTGACGTTTAGAACGCCATAAAATTTATAGAAACTGAATATTAACATAGAAAGTTGACAAATTAAAATAGATCAGCTGTATTAAATACAGCTGATTTAATTTTGACGTTTTTAGTTGTCATTGTGTTAAAGTTGTAAAAGCTTTAAAGTATTGTACTATTCTTGATGTTTAAATAAAATTATTTTAAAGCAAACTAATAATACTATTATTAATAACTAATGTATTTTTTGTATCGAAAAACAATTATTTTGAATAGTTTCTGGCAGTAAAATGACAGGGATGAAAGTCACATCTGAGAACGGACCGGATTAGCCCATAAGCATAGTAATTAGGTATGAATACATACCCATGTGTCTATAGTCCTGTCGCCAGTAGGGGTACAACGGCCTCCTTAATTCAGATGGACTTACCCAAGTTTTCTTTATGTATTTTGACCCGTAGAACACGAATTTTTTGGGTAACAGTCGATCCGGATGTCGATAAGATTGTTATAAACAAAGAACTTGAGGAATCACATAACAGCGATTTTTCGCAAAACAAAACATGTTTTTGTATTCTTTCGGTCATTCTAAGCAAACAATTATTTTACAAGTTTTTTGGTAGGATGCATAGTTTTCGGCATAAACGGGGTTGAACTTTCAAAAATCGAAAAATTGCAATTTTTGAACCCGAATAACTTTTAATTGAAAAATAAAATAGCAATTATGCTTACCGCATTTGAAAGTTCAAGTAAAATTCTATCGGTTTTGATTATTTTCATTGCTAGAAATTAATTTTTTTATTGTTAAACAAAGCTATCAACACATAGTGATTGAATGATGTTTTCAATGCATTTCTAATTTGAAATCGAACGAGTAGGCGCGCATACAGAATTTCTACGTACATTACGTCCATTAAAACGCATGCATTGGGCCCGGGAAACACTATGTGTTTATACCTTTATTTAACAAATAAAAACTTATTTTTTAGCAATGCAAACAATCAAAACCGATGGAACTTGACTTGATCTTTCAAATGCAGTAATCAGAATTGCTATTTTATTTTTTAATCAAAAGTTATTCCGGTTCAAAAATTGCACTTTTTCGATTTTTTGAAAGTTTAACCGCGTTTATCTCGAAAACTACGCGTCCTACGAAAAAACTTGTAAGATCATTTTTTGCTGAGAATCACCCAAAAAATACAAAAAAATATTTTATTTTGCGAAAAATCGCTGCTATGTAATTCCTCAAGTTCTTTGTTTATAACAATCTTATCGACATCCGGATCAACTGTTACCCAAAAAATTCGTGTTCTACGGGTCAAAATACATAAAAAAAACTTGGGTAAGTCCATCTGATTTAAGGAGGCCGTTGTACCCCCCCTGGCGACAGGACTACTAGTACGGTGACTCTTACTGTATAAGTTATATTATGTAAAATAATTAGGTTTTTTTTTTTATTTTTAGAATAATTAATTTGCCAACCCAATACAAGCAATTGAGATTTACCGATTTATTAGGCCTACTACTTCCAATCTGCATGTATGTTTTTGGAAATGACGATTTGTTAAGTGTTTTCATAATGTGGAATTTCGTCCTTGTCTGCGGGGGTACTTATATGAGTTTTGTACATGGACGTATAAACACAGACGTATCTGTGTTTATAGGTCCATGGTTTTGTAGGATTTAACGCTGGTCACCACCACCCTGACGTGTTCCACGATGGAGATACCCCAAGGTAAATTAACAGTTAATAAACTGATTTTTTTTTCTATGCGACAAATTTTAATTAAAATAACGTGTTTCAGCAACAAATGCCATTGACACGGTTACAAAAGTAAGGATTAAGAATAAGATTTCAAAAGAATTACAAAGTGAGCAAAATGATAAGAACAATATCTATATTTTTGAGAAACATTATCACATTATTGTCACTAAGGTTAACAGATATTTGAAGGCATTAAAGCAGACATTTAGGCATACTAATAATACATAAAATTATTCGTCTTGGATCATACAATATGTCTTTGTAACTTCTTCTTCTTATTTCTTGTACGTAGGCTTTAAGACTGTTTCTTAAACTATCGCATCATCTTTTTCGTGGTCTGCCAATACTTCTTGGTCCATTTGGTGACTTATCTCGTGCTATTTGTACTATCCTATCCTCTGCCATTCTACTAATGTGTTCGTTCCACTCCTGTTTCCGTTTTGTCACCCATCCATTTATGTCTTCTACATTGCATGCTCTTCTTATGTTTTCGCTTATCTCGCTATCCAATAGACTTTTCCCTGATATTCGTCGAAGTATATTCATCTCTGTTGTTTCTAGTATTCGTCTAGTTTTAGATGTGTCAGGTCTTTTCTCTCCGTGTATGTTAATATAGGTCTAATTGCTGCTTTATAAATTCTTGGTGTTGTGTCTTATCTTAGGTGTTTGTTCTTCCAGATTGTGTCATTAAGAGATCCCGCTTTACTTGCTTTTAAGCTTTGTTGTCGTACTTCCTCTTCAACATCTCCGTAACTGGTTATATCTATTCCCAGATATCTAAACCTTGCTCCTTGCTTTATTATTTTCCCATCAATTTCGATTTTACATCGTAGTGAGTATTTAGATGTTGTCATACATTTGTTTGTTTCTGCTGATATTATCATATTGTATTTATTGGCTGTTGTAATGAAGAAGTGTGTTAATCTTTCGAGATCGTATTCTATCTGCGGCGTCGTCTGCATAACATAATATTTGGATTTCTTTGTTCCCCATTCTGTAACCATGACAACGGCATCCGATTTGGACATCAAAACGTTAATATAAAATTATTTTTTCAATTTAATTGTGGCTATTTCACAATCAAAATAGCTAATTATAAAAATTCCACAAGGAAATAGCTTCAGAACAACATCATGACGAAATTTTTGAAATAGTAAATTTTTTATTGTATTATAACGTACAATGACCGTATATGTATACCAGTAACATTTTAAACACATTTTCAATTTTATTGCGATTTATACTGACAAAACTGGATTCTGTTTCCAATAGGGGACTGGGCCGCACTCACTCTTGCGGGTGATACCAGTTCTTCTAAAATGATCTCCACCGAAGCAAGCATGGATCAACAATCTCAACAAAACCAAATTTCACCGAAAAGCTACTCAGCAGTGACAAATCAATTTAAATTCCCTTCAAGACAGCTAGCACTAGTCTTCAGTGCCATCGAAAATACTCCACTTCATGACTACCTAATCCCTCTCGGTAACATTGTTCAACCTAAAAATATCATTTTTGCCTCCCGTCTTTCCAACAACCGAGTTTGCATGTACCTTGCGAAAAAAAATATCCTAGATGAGTTTTTAGATAACCATGGCCAAATCACTATCCGAGGAGAACTTTTAAAGGCTAGACGACTTATAACACCTGCCGAAAGAATTGTTATGTCACAGGTATGCCCGTCCATTCCACACCATGTTCTTGAAAAAGAACTGCAAAAAATCGGTCTACATCTTGTATCTCCCATAACATTTCTAAAAATCGGCGCAAATCTTCCCGAGTACAGCCATATCCTAAGCTTTCGTCGGCAAGTATATGTTAGCCCTCACAATTTAACCATCCCAAGCGCCATAACAATAGCATTCGAAAACACAAACTACACAATATTCTTTTCTCTAGATGGAAACGTTTGCTTCACATGCAAAAAACCAGGACACGTGGCAGCAGCCTGTACCGAACCTACAAATATATCTGCGACACAACAAACTCCACTAAGCTCTATAACTTCAAATACTACAACTGTAGCCGATTCGGCTGCAGAAACAGCAACATCATCAATTCCTACGCAAACCCTTACCAGTACGACTAACCAACCTGAAACGTCCCAATTTAATCAAACTCCAACCACATTATCACACCAAAGCACCTTTTTACAACATACTGAGTCAAAATTACCAAATCTAAATACAGAAGTGACCGAAAACAAAGAAACTCATTTTAAACGCTCTATAAGTGAAGTCGCCTCTCCAGAAACCGACATTACACTTCAAGAAAACCCATTTGTAGTACCAAAACCTACAGCAACTCGAAAGAAGCCAAAGACATCTAAACTTGAAGAAACAACGCATTCCAATGTATCCATTTTTGGCATGATATATCCTGCCAAAACCTTCATCAATAATCACGAACCACCATTTCCGTTGAACTGCGATCAATTAGTCCTCCTCCTAGAGAGCATAGCTGGCTTATCGAACCCCATAATCTCAATCAATGACTACACTTCTGATTTGAGAGGTCTCAGTGACATGTTAAAGAAGATCCGTCCCTACTTAAAAGAAAGATCAATAAAAACAAGGCTGACCAACTTGAATAAAAAAATACTTGCTCATCTTGGTGAGGTGAGCTCCGGGTTAGAAAGTGATACATCACAGTTATCATAGATTAGCAGCTTATATCCTCCTTTTTTACTTGCAACGAACTATTTGCTCTGTATCGCGCCCTGAAACATGCAAACCTGTCAAATATTTCTGTTCCTCACCGACTCACCCAACTCTCTCCTTGCAATGCAGCACCTGTATCCTAAAAGTCCTTTAGAGAAACTAATAAAAACTGAACTACAAATTGCACAAGAAAACAACACGACTCCGAAATGTATATGGATCCCCTCACATATTATAGGAATTATCGGCAAGGAAGAGGCAGACAGAAGTTTCTCGTAATGCAGCATTAAGTGCGGAATTCTGAATTAGTGTGCGAGTGTGTATGTAATGATCTCAAAACGTTTTTCTTTTAACAAAAAGTGATTGGTCAGTGACAACGCGAATGGTTTCTGTCGAAATCTAATCTAAGATCAGTAAAACCAGACACACGACAGTGGAAAACAAGTGCTAGTTCACGGTTTATTCAAACGGTTCTAACGCGCCTACGTATAGAACACTCTACCAGCTTTATCAGGAGAAAACTGTTCAGTAAAAGACTTACTATCTAATCTAAATCAATATTTTTGTACCAAATCTAGCTATATGTTATTTGTTAAAAATCATTGTTAACCTTTGTTTATCAAGTAATGCCGCTAATAACCTGTTGGTGGATGCGGTAAATTTTCTTTAATAAAAAAAACAACATCATGACCTTTACGTACTGCTTGTATTATTTGGTCCATTATTATATTAAAGAGCAATGGGCTTAACGAGTGACCTTGTCTGACTCCACTTTGTACTGGTATAAACTGTGTTAGTTTTCCATTTATCTTTGCCTGTATTCTATTATTTTTGTAGATGTTGTCGATTGTTTGTATAATATTGATTGGTATGTTTCTTCTATACCAGGGGTGGCCAAACTGTGGCTCTTTGAAGGATTATTTTTGGCTCTCAAAATAAATGTCCCTGAATTATTTTTAATTTTTTTTTTCAAAATGTGGCAACAAATATAAAGCACTAAGCGTCACATCAGGACTTGGCCAAGGAGACCCCTTCTCACTGTTACTATTCAGTTTGGCCTTAGAATATCTAATAAGTAAAATATCATCTGAGCTGACAGGAGGATTTGCACATCGAGGATCAAAACTATTGTTGGCCTTTACTGATGATATAGGTGCAGTTGATCATTCTATAAGAGACGTGAGAGAGGTGTTTTCAGAACTCGGGGAAGAAACAGGTAGTCTGGGCATTCCAATTAATGAAGAGAACGCGAAATACATGCTAGTAACCAAAAATCTAAGATCAAGAGTTAGGCAGAACATAACTATTAATGACCACAACTTCGAAGTAGTAAAAGAGTTTAAATATCTAGTAATCACAGATGACAATCACATTATAAAAAGAGGTCTTAGCAAGGAGAGCTGCGTGGAATAGAGCATTATGCTCCCTATCATCATTACTAAGATCTAAGCTGCTAAAAAAAAACAAACTAAATTTAGACTATACAGCCAATTATTCGCTGTGAATTGTTAAATATGACAGTGAAACTTGGACTCTACTTGGACTTGGACTTAAATCAGTGGAAAATAAATCTTCTTCAGATGCAAATCCAGTAATGGATGTTAGCGATCGCATTTTTCATTAACTCTCTGTTTCTTGCAAAATGTATCAGAAATTGATTGTCGTTAATCCCTGTCCATTGCCTTATGTGTCGGAGCCAGGACATTTTCTTGCGTCCCTCTTGCCTTAAATTTTACCCTCGATTATAAGTTGGAGGAACTGGTATTTTTCATTTCGCATGGTGCGACCTTGATACACAGCTTTCCTTTTCTTGATGGTTTCTAAAAGTTGGCGTTCTTGGTTGATTCTTTTAAGGACATCTACATTTGTGACTTTCGCTGTCCATGGTATCTTTAGAATATGGCGATAAAGCCACATTTCGAAAGCTTCTAATCTGTTTATATCCCTCGTTTTGAGTGTCCAGCCCTCTACACCATATAGCAGCACCGACCATACGTAACACTTAGTAAACCTTAGTCTCAGTTGAAGATCGAACTCTGAACAGGTCAGTACCTTCCTGAATTTTACGAAAGCTTGTCGAGCTTGCTCAATACCACCTTTTACTTCCCTGTCCGATGCCCAGTCTTCAAAAAGCCACGTTCCCAGGTATTTAAATTTGCTCACTTTTTCAATGGACTTGGTATTCAGTGTTATGCCGGAGTTTTAAAGTGCATCCATGTTTCTGGAGATGATCATGAATTTGGTATTAATCTCTAATCACATTCTCTTACTGTATCCTCCGATTATTTTGACAAGTTGTTGAAGATCGGCTATGTTGTCACAAATTAAATAAATAAACTACTGGGACATAAATAAGCGGGTGGTATTTGAAAGCAAAGTCCTCAGAATGATATTTGGTCCTCAAAGAGATGAATTGACAGGAGAGTGATACTGAAAACATCGTCAGACATACAAAAGCTAAGATAAGATGGGCAGGTCATGTGGTAGATCAGAGAAAGACATAATGTTAAAGACGGTGTTTTTTGAGAGGCGATAGAAGATCAATAGGTCATCCCAGAAAAAGTTGGAAGGATGATGAAGAATCGAAGTATCATGAATTAGTAAAGGCTGCTTGCAATTGCACTTTAAAATTCGTGAAATACAAACGGTAAGAGAAAATTTTAATACCTTTTATACACTTTTTAGATAATTGTTTAATTGCGGCTCGCGAAAAATTTCAAATTTTGAAAAATGGCTCGGACTATAAAGGAGCTTGGCCACCCCTGTTCTATACAGTAGGTGTAATGTAAGATGTCTTCGACTTGGATGCGATCGCAAGCTTTCTCTTCTGCCTTTTCTGTGATAGTACAAATACGGCGTCTACGCAGGATCTTCCGAATCTGAATCCTTGTTGTTCATCTACTTCCACAAGGATCTACAGACCGAGCTAGTCCTATAAATTCCACGGCTTCGCGCCATGCTTCACGCAACCGTACTTACTTACTTGTGTTTCGAGTTGTGTGGTCGTGGACTGGTCGAGTGGAGTTAGAATTTGTCAAATTTAAGTAAATAATCGTTTCTACTGATACATAATTAATAATTAGGTATCTAATATAATTATTAAGAGGAAACAGTAGCGATCAACAGGTAGCCAAAACGCGTTCCAAGATTGCGGCTGTAATTTTGAATATTTTTTCGAGATACTTGGCACACGTATTCGTAATATAATAAAGAATGGCGGTACAGAGCCCAATTTGAAAAATATATTAATACATATGTGGAAATTACTCTGTAATTAAATACAATATTAAAAAAACGAGCCTGTACCGCCATTAAGAAGAAAAAAAAATACACTTTCTTCAAATAAACTTTTTTATCCGATGCCTAGATTTTGTGTAATTTTGGAACTACTAATTTTTTTTATTTCATTAGTAGTTCCAAAATGACACAAAATCTAGGCATCGGATAAAAAAGTTTATTTGAAGAAAGTTTATTTTTTTGTTCTTCTTAATGGCGGTACAGGCTCGTTTTTTTGAATATTGTATTTAATTACAGAGTAATTTCCAAATATTAATATATTTTTCAAATTGGGCTCTGTACCGCCATTCTTTATTATATATTACGAATACGTGTGCCAAATATCTCGAAAATATATTCAATATTACAGCCGCAATCTTGGAACGCGTTTTGGCTACCTGTTGATCGCTACTGTATCACCTTAATAAAAAATACATTAAAAAACAATGTTAAAAACTTTAATAATTATATTATAATAATAATTATTATACTATAATATTATAATATACATTTTTTAATATTGCTAATACATATTATTAAAGTTGTTAACATTGTTTTTTAAATACATTAAGTATGTAAATACCAAGTCACCTAGGGCTCGATAACATGGAAAGGAAAGAGTCCCACCAGATCTCAATCCTTTTAATACCTTAGGTATCTGGGATGAGTCCATTTTCCCCTTATTAGAGGGAGTGTGAGTCGTATAGCTAAATCTGGATTAGAAATATTACAAACTTTAATATATTATACATATTATATTAATTATATTATTTTATATTATAATAATTATATTATACCGCAGTTTTTTTATATGAAAATGTGAAGAAAAATATATACAATTTGCAGAGTAAATGCTTATTGGATTTTTTTAATAAAATAATACAAATTGTATGTAGAGTAGTTAAGCGTTGGGTAGTAGCAAAAGTAGCTACGCCACATCGAGACACGAAAATGATGAAATTAATTCTATTTTTTTAAGGAGATTTTTTTAAAATAGGTAACATCATTACAAATCATTTTGTTATTATTACAAGTACCTAATTATTTGTTATTATTTACTGAGCCTTTATAATTTTGACTAAGCCATTTTATAAGCTATTTGGAAAATAACATTTCAGAAAATACTGTATTTTTTATTTAAGTATAATACAAAATATTATTATTCATTTTCTACTTAAGTACAGCAAAAAACTTTGAAAATATGTAAAACAAGAGTTTAAATTATAAACACAAAACTAAATAAATAATTTCCCAAAAGGTCAAAAACCACACTTAAAAGTTTTAAAAATTCACACCACAGAATCAGTACCTACCAATATTCAAACAGAATCAACAACCAAACACTCAACCGATCGCAAGTACGATTGCGCGAAGCCGTGGTATTTATAGGACTAGCTCGGTCTGTAGATCCAAAGTATCTACTTCCTGAAAACTAATTTCTATTTCGTGTCTTAATTCAGGTAAGTTATTGTGTTGATTATTAATTTCTTTTCCTTTAACAGTTCCGTCAAGTATCTTTCTATTCCCATTCGTTTGCTGGTATGGTATTGTATTCCTTACTCACTGGCGCCGACTTACATAAATTATTGGTGGGGCCAACCTTGCTGTGGAGAGCAAAGCTCTCCATTTATTTTTATATACAGATATATATATATATATATATATATATATATATATATATATATATATATATATATATATATATATATATATATATATTGTACAAATATTATCGACCGTACTGTGTTAAATAGTAATGTTTGAATAACGGCAATTCGGTCAGTTGAAAGAAAACTCTATTTGTTTTAAGTCTCAATATTTCGTCACTATTTGGTGACTTCTTCAGGAGAAAACTGCAAATTTATTAATATTAGACATGGACAAACTTAAATATTTAGATACTTACAACTATAAGAGTAAAAATTTAAATTTCTTTAACATTATTTTGAAAATTGATTTAGAAAATGACAGATTTTATTTTGACTTATTGGGGAGTTATGGTAACTGCAATATATTTTATAGTAATAGAATGTTATCTGATATATACAATTTTTAGTGAATAGGTCAAAGTAAAAAAGGAAATTATACATTTACGAAATTTTAAGGTGGAAAGGTAATAGTAGAAAACTAAGAAAGGACCTAGAGTAAGTTAAATTGATTTATAAAATGTAATTGATGGTACTTCATGAGTTAGTGTAAGACTGGTATTTAGAAATTTAAATAAAATTGAGGTAGATTAACTATTAGAAGATAAATTGGGTAATTTGTTTATTTAAATGTTATGTATTAGTTAGAATATTACAGTAGATATTACTTAAATGGTTAGTGTCAGTCTTATAATTAATTGATTCTGGAGTTTTGTTAATATGTACCATCTCAAGGAAAAGTCGCTTTTTATAATTATCAACTTGTTCCAATATTTTTACATTATTAAAATCAAATTTATGTCCTGTATTTATGTGGTGATCTACTAAGGCACAACAGTTCTTTCTAATATTGCAGTCACTTTTATGTTGAGTGACACGTTGCTTAAGCCATTGTTTACTTTGACCAATATAACAACCTTGACATCCAATGCAATTTATTTTGTAAATTATGTTGCTCTTCAATGTGTTTGGAGTATTAGCTTTAGTTTTTGAGAACAAACTTGAATTTAGAAGTGGATTGTACTTAACTAATTTGATGTTGGGAAAAGTTTTTAAAAGTGGGACAATTTTGTCTGTTAAATTTTGGACATAGGGTATTTTTTTGTAAATAACTGGTTGTGGATTATTTATCAAAGGTCTATTAGAGGAGTTGGTGTTATAAATAAGTTTTTTTAAAATGTGTTTTGGGTAGCCATTGTTTAAAAACATTTCAAAAAGTTTATTAAGATTGACATTTAAGAAACTTCGATCACAAATTGTCGTTACTCGATTTTTCATGGATATAATTGTGTTAAATTTTTGATTTCTAGGATGATTCGAATAATAATTTATAAATCTGCCGGATGCAGTATCTTTTTGATACCAATCTAATATGATTTTGTTATTATTTGTTCTTATGACTTTGCTATCTAAAAAAGGTATACTATTTTGATTTTCATATTCGACAGTGAATTGAATATTTTGATTAAGTGAATTAAATATTGTTGCCACTGTCTAATAACAATATAACACTGTCTATAACCACATCCAGACAGTGGCAACAATATTTAATTCACTTAATCAAAATATTCAATTCACTGTCGAATATGAAAATCAAAATAGTATACCTTTTTTAGATAGCAAAGTCATAAGAACAAATAATAACAAAATCGTATTAGATTGGTATCAAAAAGATACTGCATCCGGCAGATTTATAAATTATTATTCGAATCATCCTAGAAATCAAAAATTTAACACAATTATATCCATGAAAAATCGAGTAACGACAATTTGTGATCGAAGTTTCTTAAATGTCAATCTTAATAAACTTTTTGAAATGTTTTTAAACAATGGCTACCCAAAACACATTTTAAAAAAACTTATTTATAACACCAACTCCTCTAATAGACCTTTGATAAATAATCCACAACCAGTTATTTACAAAAAAATACCCTATGTCCAAAATTTAACAGACAAAATTGTCCCACTTTTAAAAACTTTTCCCAACATCAAATTAGTTAAGTACAATCCACTTCTAAATTCAAGTTTGTTCTCAAAAACTAAAGCTAATACTCCAAACACATTGAAGAGCAACATAATTTACAAAATAAATTGCATTGGATGTCAAGGTTGTTATATTGGTCAAAGTAAACAATGGCTTAAGCAACGTGTCACTCAACATAAAAGTGACTGCAATATAAGAAAGAACTGTTGTGCCTTAGTAGATCACCACATAAATACAGGACATAAATTTGATTTTAATAATGTAAAAATATTGGAACAAGTTGATAATTATAAAAAGCGACTTTTCCTTGAGATGGTACATATTAACAAAACTCCAGAATCAATTAATTATGAGACTGACACTAACCATTTAAGTAATATCTACTGTAATATTCTAACTAATACATAACATTTAAATAAACAAATTACCCAATTTATCTTCTAATAGTTAATCTACCTCAATTTTATTTAAATTTCTAAATACCAGTCTTACACTAACTCATGAAGTACCATCAATTACATTTTATAAATCAATTTAACTTACTCTAGGTCCTTTCTTAGTTTTCTACTATTACCTTTCCACCTTAAAATTTCGTAAATGTATAATTTCCTTTTTTACTTTGACCTATTCACTAAAAATTGTATATATCAGATAACATTCTATTAATATAAAATATATTGCAGTTACCATAACTCCCCAATAAGTCAAAATAAAATCTGTCATTTTCTAAATCAATTTTCAAAATAATGTTAAAGAAATTTAAATTTTTACTCTTATAGTTGTAAGTATCGAAATATTTAAGTTTGTCCATGTCTAATATTAATAAATTTGCAGTTTTCTCCTGAAGAAGTCACCAAATAGTGACGAAATATTGAGACTTAAAACAAATAGAGTTTTCTTTCAACTGACCGAATTGCCGTTATTCAAACATTACTATATATATATATATATATATGTATATACAGAGATATACAGAGATATATATTTTTGTATACAGAGAAACATTTATTTTTATATATTTAGATTTACACATTAATTTTTCCCACAACATGATGGAGAACAGAGAGGCCTAGTATTTGAATTATTTCATTCTGGATGTCATGTGAGAGCCATTTATAGCTTGAACGGTTCATCCACTCTTGAAGTTCTGGCCGATCTGCTTTACGTAAGTTTAAAAATTGCCAAAAATTAGAGGAAATGTGTTCATGGCCTCGAGTCGCTAACCCTTGACGACAAAGAAATTTTACTGTGGTGAAACTATTGGTGGGGCTTCGCCCCACCTGTCTCAACATTGGTGGGGTACGAGCCCCACCATTCCTTATGAAGTCGGCGCCAGTGTCCTTACTTTTCTGTTTCGATCTGTCATTAATTTCGCGAAATATTCGCTTTTTTCTTGTGAAACTTTGGAACTAACCCATTTCCTTACGCCCCGCTCAAATCGTCAGATTTTTGAAATATACACTGTTTTGCATGTACTTAACTTACCTTATCTTAATCTGACGATTTCGAGTTTTTCTAAGGATAGATTTTTTTTCGGGCCTAACTTAACGAACTCCCCTGTGTTAAGAGCCAATATATGGTAGAGGTGCATTTTCAGGGTACAAGGTTTCTCCCCATATAATAATCTAACGCGCTCGAGTAACTGCAAAAATCCTCGCTTGGGCTCCCCTACCATTCATTCTTTGACTTATCTATGAGCATATTTTAATTATATTTTTTATTTTTTAAGGGGAAAAAAATTCGACTGGGGTCTAGGCCAATTGGAAGCATTACTCGAACGAAAAGAAATTACTGGGTCTCACTTCTTAGTGCTAACGAGCTTTGGAGATCACGCTTTACATCATTTCTTTCCCACTTTGGACCATGGTCAACTTCAGCACCTCTATCCAGTTTTTAAAGAAGTTTGTAATCAATTCAATGTTGACTTAAGGATGGTTTCCCAAATAGAAACGATTAAGGGCAACTTTCAACAACTTGTAAGGGTTGAACCAAATCCTAATCCCACAGACCTATTGAAATATTCAAAAAGTAAATAAGTGATAATAGTGAAGTAAATAGTTAATTGTATTATTGTAGACAAAATGAAAATTTGGAATAATTTTTGTTTATGATTCCTCTTTACCAATCCTTCTGGCCACATTCCTATTTAAAACCAGTATGTCTGTGTGGAATAAAAGACGAAATCTACAGTAGGCATATAGAACCATACCTATTAGTCCATTCTTTCACGGTTTTTGCTCTAAATTTTAAAGAACCGCTTGGATTGACATGAAATTTGGCATACGTATAGCTTACATGTCAAAGAAAAAAACTGATATTGTGCCGATGTGTGCTTTTGCCCTGGGGGTGACTTTCACCCCCTCTTGGGGGTGAAAAAATATATGTCCAAAATAAGTCCGGAAATGGGTAAACTGATAACTTTTGTTCTATAGAGCTTTTTCGCCAAGTCAACACTTTTCGAGTTATTTGCGAGTGAATATGTTCATTTTTCAACAAAATAACCACATTTTTAGACGGTTTTTCGCAAATAACTCAAAAAGTAAGTATTTTGTCGAAAAATCGTTCTTAACAAAAATATAGCCTATAAAAAAGTTAAAAAAATGGTATACGCGTTAGGTCTCTGGATCTCGTAGAACCAGAGTTATAGCCAATGAAAAATAGATTCATATTCACCAAATTTCAAATAGAATGTTTCGACGTGAAATATCCAAAAAATTAAGCACTTTTTGGGGAAAACCCATTATAACTTTTTTAAAGTGTTTAAAAAAATATTCATTTCTCTTTTTACAAAAAGTTTCTAGCATTAAATTTAATTTAAGTTACGCTCAAAATAAAGTTGGTCCCTTTTTGTTTTTGCAAAAAAAAATCGGGAAGACCACCCCCTAATTAGCAACTTAAATGAAATTAATAATTACCGCTCCACAAATTATTTTACTTATGTTGTGTTTATATGATCTGTAAGTTTCATCGATTCAAAGTGCTTATTTTTGAAAAAATTTGGTATGAAAGTAAAATTTTTAAAAATTTAAATTTTGAAAAATGTTCTTTTTTTCAAAATAACTTAAAAATTGTTAGAGATACCAAAAATCTCGAAACACAAAAAAAGTCAGATTTGCTTTTCTGAATATCATGTATTTTTTTGTTTTTCTCTTAGACAAAAATTGATTTAGATTTGGTGTTTCTAAATTTGCATACATTCGTGATCAGTGACTCGTTCAACCCCTTTTAACTACATCCCTTTTAAAAATAAGGACTTTGAACCGATGAAACTTACAGATCATATAAACAATATATATACGAGTCAAGAAACTTGTGAAGTCGTAACGATTAAGTTCATTTAAGAGATACTGATTTATCGATTTTTTACCAAAACCAAAAGGGACTAACTTTATTTTGAGCGTAACTCGTTAGCTTTTTTTAAACACTTTAAATAAGTTAAAATGAGTTTTCCCCGAAATGTGCTTCATTTTTTGTTATTTCACGTTAAAGTATTAGACTAAGAGCCGCTATAGGTGAAATTTCTTAATCATTTTAGGCACGACGGGACCCTATAACTTAAATAGTAGAACCTAAAAGAAAACGTTTGAGCATTGTTCCGTCACTTTTCAGTGGCACATGCGTCTACAGTGGCGCATCAAACTTTCCACTTATGGACGGGATACATAAATTAAAAAATACCCTCCCTCATTACCAGAATTTAATTTTTTTCATTTATTTAAGTTCTATGTGATTAAGACATAAGATTAATCGTAATTTTAACCCACCACCCCCTTCTCCCTGCCCCCACCATCAAAAACTTTATTTTTCGATTTTTTTTTTTTGGTGGTATGCAATCAATTTTAAAATTTCAAAAAATTCACAAGCATAGTTAAGGCTTTTATAAAACAGGTCTATTTTTATAGACCTGTAGGTTGAGTGTACATAACCTCAAAAAATTTTTAAAATTTTTTCTTTGGAAAAAAGTATATAACTTTTTTTGGGGATAGCTTCAGATCTAATTTTTTCTTAGTCTTGTGTATTTTATCAAACACTATATTTCTAATTTTTTTCAGATTTTTCTGTAACGCTGGTCACCTTCAAAAATCCAAAAAAACTGTTTTTTAAGGGGGTGTTGGGGGGTTTGAACGTGTTTTTCTTATTTTTAAATATTCTAAAGGACTCAGTTACTTCAAGTTACATATAACCTAAAAAAACAAAATTGATTTGATATATTATGAAGTCTATAAAATAGGGAAAATCCCCCAAAACCCCCACAGTTTTTCGGATTTTTGAAGGTGGGGAGCCTTACGGAAAAATCTGAAAAAAAAAATTAAAAATATAGTGTTTGATAAAACACACAAGATTAAGAAAAAATTAGACCTGCAGCTATTCCTCAAAAAAAGTTATACGCTTTTTTGAAAAAAAAATTTCTTTTAATTGTTTTAGGTTATGTACACTCTACCTATGGGTCTATAAAAAATAGGCATGTTTTATAAAAGCCTCAGCTATGCGTGTGAATTTTTTGAAATTTTAAAATTTGTTTGCATCCCACCAAAAAAAATAAAAACGAAAAATGAAGTTTTTGATGGTGGGGGCAGGGGGTGGTGGGTTAAAATTACGCTGAATCCTATGTGTTAGTCACATAGAACTTAAAAAAATAAAAACAATTTAATTCTGTTAGTAAGGGAGGGTAACTTCTAATTTATTTATCCCGTCCATAAGTGGAAAGTTTGATGCGCCACTGTCGACGCATGTGCCACTGAAAAGTGACGGCACAGTGTTCAAACGTTTTCTTTTAGGTTCTACTATTTAAGTTATAGGGTCCCATCGTGCCTAAAATGATTAAGAAATTTCACCTATAGCGGTTCTTAGTCTATATTCCATTTGGAATTTGCTTCTACTAGGTGTAGAGACGTGATATATACACCATTTTTTAAAAATTTTTACAGGCTATATTTTTGATAAGAATGTTTTTTCGACAAAATACTTACTATTTGAGTTATTTGCGAAAAACCGTCTAAAAGCTTGGTTATTTTGTTGAAAAAAATGAACATATTCACTGCCAAATAACTCGAAAAATATTTACTTAGTGAAAAAACTCTATAGAACAAAAGTTACTTAAAATTAGCCAGTTTATCCATTTCCTGACTTTCTTTGGACGAGTATTTTTTCACCCCCAAGAGGGGGTGAAAACCCCCTCCAGGGCAAAAGCACATATCGGCACAATATCACTTTTTTTCTTTGACTTGTTAGCTATGTGTATGCCAAATTTCATGTCAATCCAAGCGGTTCTTTAAAATTTAGAGGTTTTGCAATATTTCACCATTAAAGAACGGACTATATGGAGAAATAACCAGAAATAACAATGGAAGATTGCTAGAATTTTGCAATTTAAACAATATGGCAATAACTAATACATTTTTTAAACATACATGTATACTAGAGAAGTGAAAAGTCGAAATGAAAAATCCATAATTGACTATACAGGGTGATTAATTAAGAATGTCCAATCTCTGAGTTGTAGATTCTAAACCAAAGATTATTAAAAATTATTAAGGTTCAAAATATTAAAACTTAACCAAAATCACTTAAGGCCATCGGTACATAATTCGCAAATACACTCGCGATCACAAAAATCGGGTGACTCGATGAATTATACATGTTTGATGTCCCGAATTTCCTAAACCTGTTGTCCGATTTGAGTGATTTTCTAGTATGTTATAGCATTATTATTTAAGAATATTAGTGTAATAATATTGTTGCTAGACAGGTAAATGTCATTTTATATCGGGTGTAACAATCATACTGTGTTTTTTCCTTAAAGTTCGGAACACTCTGTGGAATATTCTAGCATTTGTAGAATACTGAAATTAAAACTCAATTGTAGTCTTAGGCTTTCCTAACATTTTCCTTTTTGATTCATATGCTTATGTTGGATAATAAAAAAGTTATGTACTTTAACCTTCCGATGACCAACCTTTTTTTGTTACACGGATGACCAAGGGGGGAAAATGACCCCAGGTCAAAAATGTCAAAAATGACAATTAACAAAAAAATGATGTTTTTTTTTAATTTTTTTTATGGCATGGACTTTATGTCATTCAGCCAGTCACAACATGAGTATTAGTGTCATGTGTAGTGTGTATCTTGAGTAAGTGTCTTGTTACTTTGCAAAGTCGACGTCATTAGCGTAAAACTACTTGGAATTACACATAATAGTCGGTATTTTACTAAACATCAACTTCAGAATATAGGTTTTATTCGTAAAATATAGGGAATTTTTTTATTTCAAAATATGAGGATATCTAGAATGATATTAAAGTCAAATAAAAAAATATTGAGTTGAAAATTGAAAATACTTTTGAATTTATTAAAGGAAAACATACGCTGGGGTCACAATTTCCCCCGCTTGGTCATCCGAAGGATAACAACTAGGCATGTTCTTCATCAATACAGGGTGTTTCTAAATAAGTGCTATAAACTTTAAGGGGTAATTCTGCATGAAAAAATAATGATCGTTTGCGTTATAAGCACATGTCCGCAAATGCTTCGTTTCCGAGATACGGAATGTTGAATTTTTCTTACAAACTGACGATTTATTTGTTGCTCTAAAACCAGTTGCGATATGCAAATGAAATTTGGCATGTTTTAAGAGGTAGTTATTATGCATTTTTTGACATATAAATAAGAATTTTATGTTGTTCTGAAGCTATTTTCTTGTGGCATTTTTACAATTTTAACTATTTATAATGGGAAATAAGCCACAATATTATTAAAAAATGATTTTTATTAACGTTTCGACGCCCAAATCGGGTGCCGTTGTCAAAATACAAAATACTACTAACAGAAACAAAAATGTTGTTGCTTAGTAAAAAAATTCTTCTAATAATTTATTTAATTTGACTCATTTATATCGGCAATTCAGATACATATGATACATTTTAAAGTAGAAGACTTTAAAATGATATTGCCAATATTTATGAGTTGCGTTCCTGGGACGACTTCACTGAAAGATAGTTCATTCGATTACATGAAATCAACCCCAACTCAAGAATATCCGTCACAAAAAAATCATAGCATGTGATCTGTCTTTAAAAAGACAACCACATGCAACGGTGACATTAAAATTCTCGCGCTAGAGATCTCATAGTAAATCACGAGGGAAAACCAGGAAAAACCTCATGATACTATCCCGACATCGTAAGTATTTGGTCTTACATTTAAATTACTCTCAAAATTAATACCAAATTATTAGTAATCGAATGAACTATCTTTCAGTAAAGTCGTCCCAGGAATGCAACTCATAAATATTGGCAATATCATTTTAAAGTCTTCTACTTTAAAATGTATCATATGTATCTGAATTGCCGATATAAATGAGTCAAATTAAATAAATTATTAGAAGAATTTTTTTTACTAAGCAACAACATTTTTGTTTATGTTAGTAGTATTTTGTATTTTGACAACGGCACCCGATTTGGGCGTCGAAACGTTAATAAAAATCATTTTTTAATAATATTGTGGCTTATTTCCCATTATAAATAGTTAAGAATTTTATATTCACTATGAGCGTGCATATGGGTATAAACATTTTAGGTACATCCCGTATGCATGCCCATTGTGAATATAAAATTCTTAATTGTATGACAAACAAGCTGAAAATGCGAGCATTATCATAACGAAAACTTTGTTTATTTACGTATTTTAATTCATAATATGGAAAATTGCTATTATGAAAAGTGGTTTAGAATTAATAATTATGTTTTAATGTGCAATTATATCATTCTAATTTAAATGTTATGAACTACATATAAAGGTAGTTTACTCTTGATCGAAATTCATGTTTTTTATATACCTCGTATAAAATTAGTAAAATTTTATATATGATGGTTGCATCATAAATCTTAAAACATGAAGAACTGTTTATGATAAATAACTTTTCTTCGTAAAATTAAAAATAAAAAAGTTATAAATGAAAATGTTGTTGGTATCCATAATTTGAGAAAAATCTTCAAATTTTTTTTCCGTTAGGATGTAATTGCACATATCAGACCATACTTTTTTATACCAAACAATATTATTTCATATACTGTCGGTTCGCTAAACTCAGACACAACTGGCTAGTGATTTTAGTCAATAATTTTGCCAATTTGGTAAAAAAAATGATTACCTACTAATTAGTTAATAATTACTAAGTAATTAGTAATTTTGCCAATTTTGGCAAAATTCGCAAAAAACAAAAAAAAAATACCTACTAAAATCACTATCCAGTTGTGTCAAGTTTAGCGAACCGACTATATTTTAATTTCATAGCAAATGGAACAGTTCATTTATCATAAAGGGGAGGCCATATACTCGTATAAACCTTTTTAAATCTCTTAGTAAATTATTGCTTTTAAAATATACTCAAATTGTATTTTTGAACATCTTATTTATTTTATATAATAATTAAATTCACTATCAAATGTCATTGATGTTTTATTAATACTTAATTTAAAATTTAGTTTGACATTCACGAAGTATTAAACTCAAATGTAAATAACCTATGCTTTGCTTAACAAATCGAAATTAAAAAACGAGCCTACTTAATAGCAACGATTTCAGCTGGATGTGTAGTGTGTCGGCAGAAAAAAAAACGATTGTGACGTCACATTTTAGACTTTGAGGTCGATTATCTCGAAAACGGTTAGAAATATCGAAAGGCCGTTTTCAGATTTGGATTCAGAAGAAAAAACTGCATAAGAATCCATCGATAAATCTGATCTTTGTATTGCAGGAGCGGCAACGCAATAACACACGCACTTTTGCGAATTTATAAACGAAATGTTTTCGTTGAAAAGGCGCAATAACTACCTCTTAAAACTTACCAAATTTCATTTGCATATATCAACCGGTTTTAGAGTAACAAATAAATCGTCAGTTTGTAAGAAAATAGTTTAACATCCTGTATCTCGGAAACGAAGCATTTGCGGACATGTGTTTATAAAGCAAACGGTCATTATTTTTTCGAGTAAAAAAACTTATTTAGAAATACCCTGTATTGATGAAGAACATGCCTAGTTGTTAAAGTACATAACTTTTTTATTATCCAACATAAGCATATGATTCAAAAAGGAAAATGTTAAGAAAGCCTAAGGCTACAATTGAGTTTTAATCTCAATATTTTATCTATTATAATATTCCACAGAGTGTTCCGAACTGCGCTCGAGTTAACTCGAGTGTGGACGTTAAGGGGTTAATAGCTTCCAATGAATAAGTTATTAAAAGAAAAAAGTCAAATCATATTGAAAAAATACTTTTATTTAAAATCTTTAAAATATATAGAGAACTAAAACAAACGAAGAAAATGGATCAACCACTGTGCAGGTTTTCGTGAACTGAATATTATATCCCATGAATCTAATAGACAAGTAACAAACGTTATTAATCCTACCAACGAGGTAATATTTACGTAAAAAGTGTACAAAATTCTTTTAAACATGTAACGTTCAGGATTTCTTTTTTGGTGTAGCTGTTGCCAAGGTTGAAGCTTTAGACGAGTCGATGCCTAATGCGGATGATAGCAGCCTCACAACACTCTTGACGTCTGGATTATCGGATTCTGGAAATTTCAATGCAATTAATTTACATAAAAAATATATGATTTTTTTTGTTAAAGAAGCTGTTCATTTGATATAATTTGTTCTGAAGATATTCAGAATGGTTGATCCTTCCCAATTTCTACGCCACTGATGAAACTGCTATTTTAGCATAATTTTTAGATTCTCCAATACTTTCTATGCAAATAATATACTCTTCATTCGTAACGATAAAGTCATTAGTTTTCGAGATATTTGAAGTTAAAAATGAAAAGGCACACTTATTTTGATTAATGTATTATGCTCCTTCGTTTTTAGCTTCAAATATCTCGAAAACTAATAGCTTTATCGTTACGAATGAAGAATATGTTATTTACATAGAAAGTATTGGAGAATTAAAAAATTGCACGAAAATAGAAATTCCGTCAGTGGAGTAGAATTTGGGAAGGGTCAACCATACACGTTCCCCCGTCGTACGCCTCTGGTAGTAGCCAGAAACGTTTGTTTAAGAGGAAACAGTAGCGATCAACAGGTAGCAACAAACGCGTTCCAAGATTGCGGCTTTGAATATTTTGTCGAGATATTTGGTACATATATTCGTAATATAATAAAGAATGGCGGTACAGAGCCCAATTTCAGAAATATGTTAGTATGTGGAAATTACTCTACAACTAAATAAAATATTGAAAAAAGGAGCCTGTACCGCCATTAAGAAAGACAAAAAAATACACTTTCTTCAAATAAACTTTTTTATCCCATGCCTAGATTTTGTGTAATCTTGGAACTACTAACTAAAAATCGATTTTTTTATAACAAGAAATCGAACGTCACTGACTTGGAAACATTTCGCGCCTATGTGTATAAAAATTATTGTTTTTGATAGTATAAACGTCACTGCCAGTGTCGAATTACCGACGCACTGCTGCCTCACTTTTGAAAGTTCGCAGAACTTTCGCAATATTGGACCTCGTTTGTTGCCACCTGTTGATCGCTACTCTACTGTATCATCATCATCATGTACAGTACCAGTACCAAATTTCGTGTTGTTGTCCCATGCCTGTCGGGAAATATTCAAAAATAAATAAAATAAAAGTTTAACTTTGACACACTGTATTTCGGTTGTTATTAACTTTTGTACTAAGGTAAGAGCGCTTAAATCGACCTATTTTAACCTCAGGAATCTAAGGTTCTATGGCCCTAAGAATCTGAGAATCTATATCTAAGAATCTATGGTCCATTCTTTACGAAACAAACAAAGGAATTACTAAGAATAGCCAAATAAAGAAAAATACAATACTTGGGACATATGTTGACAGGGGAAAAATATGAACTACTTCAAATCATATTAGAATTTAAAGTACAGGGCAAAATATCAGTAGGAAGACGCCAGAACTATGGCTGAAAGACCTGAGAAGATGGTTTGACCGCTCCTCTGCAGAAATTTTTCGTGCGGCAGTTTCCAAAACTACAATTGACGGCGTAATAAGAAGAAGATTGACCACAAAAATTTCAAGTTCGAAATTTACCATATACAATATAAAACCAATCTTACCATCAGCCGTAATTTCCCTCTCCAACTTCAATTTTTCTTTATTCATTTCCAGCATGCCCTCTTCGATCGTCCCTTGCGAAATTAACCTGTACACTGTAACTGGCCTGCTTTGACCCATTCGGTGACACCTGTCCTCTGCTTGTTTGTCATTGTACGGATTGAAGTCGATATCGTGTATGATGACCGTGTCCGCGGACGTCAGGTTGATTCCTAGACCTCCAGCTCGGGTCGATAAGAGGAAGATGAAGTAGCTGGGGTCGTCGGTGAATTCGTTTATAAGGTCCTGCCTAAAATCAATATTTTGTTAAATAAACTCTTTTAAACAAAAAAAATCTAATCGTATAAACTCCTAATGCGACAAGTCACGCAGTATGTCCGGTTCGGTTTCGATATGTAAACATTGAATGACGTTTAATAAACGTCATTTTTATCTTTTTTTATAACAGCTCCAAAATGACTGAATCGAATTAGCTAATTTCGATTTTTAAAACGTTTGTAGAAGTCCTAGAAAGGTTTAAAAGGTGAGAAAATGTGATGAAATTGCAAAGAAAACACTAAAAACATTTTTAATCTTTGATTAAAATATAACCATTGAACTAATGTTTGATATTTTTTGAGAGTAATTAGTTTGTACCATAAAATCACTTTTAAGCTTTGACATAATTAAAACAAATTATAAACAACGGAGTAATCGTATGTTTACTTTTCTGTTTTATAA
Organism: Diabrotica virgifera virgifera; assembly: GCF_917563875.1. Taxonomy (NCBI): domain Eukaryota; kingdom Metazoa; phylum Arthropoda; class Insecta; order Coleoptera; family Chrysomelidae; genus Diabrotica; species Diabrotica virgifera. Next base: position 6,332,718 of record NC_065449.1, on the reverse strand, counting down.
CTTTTTTGCAAATGGTTGGAAAAAAATTTTAAAGCATTAATTTTCAAGACCATTGAAATACGCATTTGAAGTATTTTTCAAAATTATAATATAATAAACCATTTCTCAGAATTGTTAATTGGTTTATAACTATATTTTTTAAACATTTAAAGATTATGCAAAAAAATGAAAAATTTATATTTTGTCGACAAAATATTAAATAGGCATTACATCTTTATAATCTTTCTCAGTTTGATCAATGACTCAGATTATTTTGGTTGTTATTGCGACTGTAAATTGTTAATTAACAACTGAATTGTTGCTAAAATATTCGTTTAATTTTCACCAGCTTCTGCAGTTATAATCTATACCAAGAAAGCTTTTATTTCACCAAGTTATTTAATTATTAATAAATAATTACTTGCCCAAAAAATTTATTTGAAAATTCGCGATTTTGTTGGGAAAACCCACATTTTCCGAGGAAAATTTTCGTCGGAGCAAATCGGGAAAAACATGGCTCTTCATGGAGCAACGTGAATTTTTATTTGAGTGTTTTTGGTGTAAAGTTAAAATCTTCGGAGTTATAGACCAATAATTGAAAAAAACACGATTTGGGGGCGCCATTTTGTTAATAAAAAAAGTAGCAGACTATTTGCGGACTTTACATACCTATATTATTAATATATAGGATCATAATATTCGATTCCAGCAATAAAATTGCTGATAAAAACCTTTCTTTGTACTTTACTAATTAGACCAGCGTATTATAACTATTTTTTTTTAAATTTAAAGATTATGCAAAAAAACGAAAAATTTATATTTTGTCGATAAAATATTAAATAAGCATCTCATCTTTATAATATTTATAAGTTTGATCAATGTATCATGATTATTTTGGTTATTATTGCGATCGTAAATTGTTAATTAACAATATTGAATTGTTGTTAAAATATTCGTTAAATTTTCACCGGCTTCTGAAATTACAATCTATACCAAGAAAGCTTTGATGTCACTAAGTTATTTAATTATTGATTAATAATTACTTACCTAAAACTTTATTTGAAAATCAGAGATTTTGTTGGGAAAACCCGCATTTTCCGAGGAAAATTTTTGTCGAAGCAAATCGGGAAAAACATATCTCTATGCAGAATTTAATTGCGGTGAATTTTTATTTGTGTGTTTTTGTTGTAAAGTTTATATCTTCGGAGTTATAGAGCAATAATTGGAAAAAATACGATTTGTTGGCGCCATTTTGTTTATAAAAAAAGTAGCACACTATCTGCGGACTTTGCATACCTATATTATTAATATGTACAATCATAAGATTCGATTCCAGCAATAAAATTGCTGGTAAATAACTTTTCCATGAATTTTGCTAATTAGCCTAGAGTATATAAATTCTATAAATTAAGGGGTGCAACTTCAAGAAAAGAGCATACAATAGATACATCTTAAAATGCTACAAAGTATTCAATTCCTATCTATTCTTCTTCTTTAATTACCGTCTCCCAATCGAAGGTTGGATATCATCATCACTATCTTTACTCTATCTACCGCTGCTCTGAAGAGAATCAGCGAAAACGACGATGTTAATGAATTGAATGGACGTTATGATATTGTAAGATTTGTGAAAAGTCAAAGACTATCATGGCCGGGATATGTCCAGCGACAAAAAGTTGCAAAAATACCAAAAATAATATTTGAATGGATGACGTGGAAGATGACCATGAATGTAAGACAAAGGAGGAGAAGAGCACAAGAGAGATCTGACTGGAAGGACATAACTAAACAGGCAAAAACCCATCCAGAGTAGATTCCAAAATAAGAAGAAGAATAAACTAATATTGACTTACCTAATACTTACGGCTGTACTTCCATCTAGCCGCATATACTTATAATTCCTAATCCTTAAATATTCTTGCACTATATTCAACATTATAACATACTGGCTGAAGATTAATACTCTATGATTGTTTTCCTTCAGTTCTACCAACATTTTGTCGAGCTGTATGAACTTACCCGAGGCTAGCATGTACTCATCTGGCAGTAGAAATCTGCTTAAACACTGGAATCAAAGGAAATTGATACGTTAGTTTACGACACTTTATATAAAAAACAGTAAGTAAGTAAAGTTTTGGTTCGATTTTCATTGACAAAAATTGTTTAAAAGAAGTCTTTGCCACTATCTCCTCAATGTAGCATATACTTTTGAAACAACTTGTTATATGAATCAGTATGAATAAGACATGGATCTTCCACATGAACCCAAATCAACACAACAGGCAAGGTAGTGGCGTGAGCAATATTTTGACAGAAGTTTTGTTTTTCAGAAAGCTGTATGCAAAATGGGTGACTCATTCGCTAAAACGGAACAAAAATTCGTTCAAACGTGACTTTTGAAGCATTTAGAGAAGATAAAAAGGATTATATGCACCGTTTAATCAGAATGGATGAAAATTGGGTCCTCTACATGAACCTAATTCAACACAAGATGCAAAGGAGTGGCGTGAGCAATATTTTGACTGGAGTTTTGGTTTTCACACAGCTATACGCAAAATGGGTGCCTCATTCGCTAAAAAGGAACCAAAACTCGTTCGAATGTTACTTGGAGCGTTTTAGAGAAGAGAAAAATGATTATAGGCACTGTTTAATCAGTTTGAATGAGAATTGGGTCCTCAACATGAACCTAAATCAACACAAGAGGCTAAGGAGTAGTGTGAGAAATAAAGCTTTGATTTTAAGACAGCTGTATGCAAAATGGGTGCCTCATTTGCTAAAAAGGAACAAAAATTCGTTCAAACGTGACTTTTGAAGCATTTAGAGAAGATAAAAAGGATTATACGCACTGTTTAATCAAAATGGATGAGAATTGGGTCCTCTACCCTACATAATTCAACACAAGATGCAAAGGAGTGGAGTGAGCAATATTTTGACTGGAGTTTTGGTTTTCACACAGCTATATGCAAAATGGGTGCCTCATTCGCTAAAAAGGAACAAAAACTCGTTCGAATGTGATTTGGAGCGTTTTAGAGAAGCTATAAAGGATTATATGCACCGTATAATCAACATGAATTAGAATTGGATCCACCACATGAACCTAAATCAACACAAGAGGCTAAGGAATAGAGCGAGCAATAACGTTTTGGTTTGGTTTTCAGACAGCTGTATTCAAAATGGGTGCCACGTTTGCTAAAAAGGAACAAAAACTTTAATCAGCATGAATGAGAACTGGGTCCTCTACCTGAACCTAAATCAGCACAAAAGCCTGAGGAATAGAATGAACCCCATACATCAGCTCCGAAGTGAGGAGTTCAGAATTCGGTCTAGAAAATATTAACATCAGTTTTTTGAAAAAAATATTAAAATTGCGATAAGACCAAAAAATAAGAGGAGTTAATTGAATGGCAAATCAAAAAGCATCACATTTAAATTCCTCTCAATTTGATAAAAGTACACAGATCAAACTTACCTCAAATTCCATGGCTAAGGTGTGTATTTCAAAGTCAGACATGAACATCAAATCTTCCACAATATATTGTACTACGGTATCCTTATAACCTGGATCTAAAGCTAACAAATTGGCAATTTCCTCCATCTTTTCTTGGTCGTAATGGAACCTCATCAGTAAAGGATGATTGGCCAATTTTCTCAGATCTGTCATAATACTCATACCGGTATACGAATTTTCGCCGTTCTAAAACGCAAAAACTAGGTCGTAACCCAATTTTTCTTTTCTCAATGGCGATAATAGTCTATAAGTCCGTCTCACATTGACTTTACAGTATAAAGAACATAGACAATGCAGTATTTATGAGAGTTTTTAGCGCAGTGGTGCCGATTTTATCAATATACAGTAAAACATCCGTTAACCGAAACATTTTTAACCGAAACATCGTTTAACCGAAATGGCTGACAGTTTCAATAATTTCGTCAATAAACAGTGAATTTATAAAAAGCAATAAAATTAAGGAAAATGAACATGTTTAGAGTGTTTTTTAAGAAATCTTCTATTTTCTGTTGTACAGTGGAACCTCGATAAGTCGGAGTAATCGGGACCGCGACCGATCCGGATTATCGAAAATTCGGGTTAGCCGGAGAATACGGTAAAAATTAATAAAATACGGTACACTTACAGGTAAACTCGATTATAATTGCAAACACATCAAATACATATTCACAGTAAATCTTAGTTACGTACAGTTGTATAAATTATCCTTTATTTCTTGGTAATAAACTCACTCAAAGTGAAAAAATGTTTGTTTTGTCTGATGAAAATCGGTCCGGGTTGGCCGGGCTTCCGGGTTATCGGAGGCCGACTTATTGGGGTTCCACTGTATTTTCCTTTAACAACGATGTTTTGCAGCTATATCTCTTCAATACCATGTAATTTGATACAAGAAGAATACAAAAAACAATGTTATTTTTAACCGAAATTCCTTGTTATCCGAAACGGTCGACCTCCAATTATTTCGGTTAACGGAGGTTTTACTGTAGTAATAACTATAGTATATCAAATAAACTTACACGCATATGAATCCTAAAATTATTGTAGATTGCCTTTCTAAAACAGTTTTAATTTAATCTCTCTAATGTTCGATTACAAATTCTTTTTGATAAAATCGGCATCACCACGCTAAAAACTCACATAAAGACTGCATTGCCTATGTTCCTTATACTGTAAAGTAAAGGTGAGAGGACGGTAGGAGCCAGGGGGTTGAGTATTCGCGATGTTAAGTCACAATGACGACCTCTCGTGGAGTTCGGCGGAACTAGTTGCATGGAATTCTTTAATGTCCAATCGTTGTCAAATTTTGGAATTTTAAAAGAGCCAAAAAATATTCATTGTTTATGTTTACATGTTTTAAATCAATTGTTGGGTACTATAAAATTATCAATCTTCACGTTTCAATAAAAGTTGGCGTTGATGTTGTATAAAAATGTGTAAAAAAATCTGCTGATGGAGTATAGTTGCATTCTTTTCCACTTAAAAAACGGAGCAAATATTATGGATCGAAGCTTGTGGTTTAGAAGATATTTTATTTAAAGTATATAACAAGAATTTCAATATTTGCAGTGACCACTTTCGCAAAGACGATTACATTATGCAAGTAAGTAATATATATTAATTATACTCATTTAAAACTCTGAACTTGTTTCATACTGTATCACATGGACTAAAAATATACCCTCTGTTATTTTTATACTAAATGTAAAACAATTAATTTAAAACATTTAATCATAAACAATGAATATGTTTTCGCGCGTTTAAAATTTCAAAATTTGACAACGATTTGACATTAAAAAGCTCCATAAAACTAGTTCGCCGAAATCCACGAGAGGTCGTCATTGTGACTTAACATCACGAATGAACTTTTATGCTTGTTTATATTTTGGGGGACAAAAGTTCGATTTTTCGAGGGTATCAGCCTGAAAACCTGTCTGATAATTTGTTATTACCAATTTAATTGTTTAAATGATTGTATGTCCTAAACTATTAGAGATATTTAATTGCGTTAAAATGAAAATTGGTCCTTTTGAAAAATGATCAAATTGGCGTTTGGTAAACTTTGATCCGATTGTTAGAAATGGAGTTATAACAAATTTCGTGAGAAACAATTACAAAATAGGCATTTGATGGGGCTTCTTTAAGTATAACTCAGCTTTTATAATGTTCGACTAACTTTTAAACCCCCCTCATTCTAAAAGGAAATTTCACGGTTTCCGCAAATTTTGTAATCCATTTTAAAAATAGTTCTAGGCTACCTAGGTACCTGAAATTTTCAGAATAGCTTACAACTAGCCAACAATACAATATTTAACTGCTATTATACAGGACGATTGTTTAGTGGGGTAAAGCTCCGTAGATCCGTTATTATAGTAATGGATAGCGATAAAAGTTAATAACAAAAATTGTAGCCAACTTTGAACATCACATTACAAAATTAGTTAGAATGTTACAGAGTGTTCGATAACATAGTGGCAAATCAAAGTTTTGTTTTTTTTTAATGGAACACCCTATATTTTATTTTATAGTCGAAATCTTCTTAACTTCTCCATTACAAAAATATAAAGGTTTTGTATGTTATACAGGGTATTTACAAAGTTATAACCAATTTTATATGAAAATCGTAACAAGTTTAACTCCCTGTATTATATTAACACTATAAAGGTTTTGTATGTTATACAGGGTATTTACAAAGTTATAACCAATTTTATATGAAAATCGTAACAAGTTTAACTCCCTGTATTATATTAACACTATTATTTTTATTTGTAAAATGTATACACTATGTGTTCTTGATAAACATTAAGTAGTATAATATATTTATAATATTTATTAACATAGTATGTACATTAGCTGTAATAAGTAGGTAAATAAGAAGTTAAAAAATTGTAATATTATTATAATAACCATGTTTCACTAATTGGCAATATCTTTAATACATTTACTTTTGATTGAGACTGGCTTAATGACTAAAGTCCAAGCAAAAAAAAACTCCCTGTATAAATAAAAATAAGCACAACGGCAATGGTTTATCGATGCCATATTTTTTTATTTTGTCAAAATTTTCATAAATCATCGATATGAAAACCGATCATATAAATCATGAAAACGGATGGCGTTACAAAAATTTTTTACTGAGCAAACCCCAATTATTTTTCAGTTTTTTACCTACCCTAGAGACGGGGTTACCTTTTTTTGAAACACCCTGTATAAATAATAAAAACGATTTATTATAAAAAAGTTCCTTTTTATCAAAATGTAATTTAGTCCTGTCGCCAGGGGGGGTACAACGGCCTCGTTAATTCAGATGGACTTACTCAAGTCTTTTTTATGTATTTTGACCCGTAGAACACGAATTTTTTGGGTAACAGTTGATCCGGATGTCGATAAGATTGTTATAGACCAAGAACTTGAGGAATCAAATAACAGCGATTTTTGGCAAAACAAAACACTATTTTGTATTTTTTGGGCCATTTTAAGTAAAAAATATTTCTACAAGTTTTTTCGTAGGATGCACAGTTTTCGAGATAAACGCGGTTGAACTTTAAAAAAATCGAAAAATTGCAATTTTTGAACCCGAATAACTTTTGATTAAAAAATAAAATAGCAAGTCTGCTTACCGCATTTAAAAGTTTAAGTCAAATTATATCGGTTTTGATTATTTCCATTGGTAAAAATTTATTTTTTTATTGTTTAACAAAGCTATAAACACGTAGGGTTTCCCGTGCTTTTACATGTGTTTTAACGCATGTAACGTAGAAATAGTCTTGATTGCACTAGTACCTATTCTACCTACTCGTTCGATTTTAAATGAGAAATCATAGAAACATCACTCACGCACTAGTTGTTTGTAGCTTTGTTTAACAATAACACAATAAATTTTTAGCAATGCAAATAATCAAAACCGACATAATTTGACTTGAACTTTCAAAGGCGCTAAGCAGAATTGCTATTTTATTTTTTAATCAAAAGTTATTCGGGTTTAAAAATTGCAGTTTTTCGATTTTTTGAAAGTTCAACCGCGTTTATCTCGAAAACTGTGCATCCTACTAAAAAACTTGTAGAAATATTTTTTGCTTAAAATGACCCAAAAAATACAAAATATTGTTTTGTTTTGCCAAAAATCGCTGTTATTTGATTCCTCAAGTTCTTGGTCTATAACAATCTTATCGACATCCGGATCAACTGTTACCCAAAAAATTCGTGTTCTACGGGTCAAAATACATAAAAAAAACTTGGGTAAGTCCATCTGAATTAACGAGGCCGTTGTACCCCCCCTGGCGACAGGACTAATTATTTCACGTGTTTTTCACGAAATTTGTTATAACTCCGGTTCTAACAATCGGATCAAAGTTTACCAAACGCCATTTGGTTCATTATTTCAATAGAAACAATTTGCCGTTTGGTAAAATTAAATATCTCCAATAGTTTAGGAGATACAATAATTTAAACAATTAAATTGTTAATAACAAATTATCGGAAGGGTTTTAAGCCTGGTACCCTCGAAAAATCGAATCGACGAACAAAAAACGTCAAGATACTGAGGGGACATAAAAGTGCATACTCAATCCTCCCCCTAGCTCCTGGACTATAAATAATAAACAATTCACTTACTGCGTTAACGTTCTTGTAGGAAGCCACCAATTGTTCGTAGTTCTCTTTTTGTGTTGGGGTCATAGGTACGTGGATAACGTGGTCCGTTTTCTTGGGAAGATCCCGAAGGACGTCACATTTCAGTCTTCGCAAAAGGAAAGGTTTCATAATTCTTTTGGCTTGTTCAATTTGCTCCTTTTCGAAGGTAGGTAGAGAGTCGTCTTCTGCTTTTTTCTGAGAAAAAAAAATTAGTTTATTTCACGGTTAGTTCGCAATTATTGTCTGTTGATTGTTATTGATATTATTACTTAGGTTTACACCTTCATTTTTACATTTTAATATTGTAAAATCGCAGTGTCGTACGGATTTGCTGAATGTCAAAGTGCTTGTCAAAAATTTCGCGTGTATTGAAAGATAAAATAAAAAGTTATTAAACGCGCCCAAAATGCATTGAATGCATTTGAATGACGCGCAAAATCAAGAGCAATTGTCAAACTCGAAGAAAATTGGTCACTAAGGCAAGTTGTTGCAGATTTTAACATGAGCCATGTGTGCATATTGAAAATCAGACAAAGATATGATCATTTTCACTCATGGGATCAGAAGAATGAAAGTAAGTGAAAGACTAAGTTTTCAATCTAATAGCACATAAAACAACACTAAAAATATTACTCTACATCCCACCAGATTGAAAACAATGGGAACCTTCTCTGGTTACACCTCCGAGGCTTCTAAAATTTGCAAGCCATAACGGATGCTGAGACTAAAGAAGATGAGGGAATTTTACAATTTATAATACGAAATTGAATTCAACGAAATTGAAAATGGTTATTCATTTTTGAAAGCAAGTGAATTGATAAATTATTCATCTGCAAGGAACCCTTTTTTGGTTGAGGATCACAAGAGGAGACAAGTTGCATTTTGTAACGAATTTATAAACCGTGAAGACTTTTGGCCGAACGTTGCATTTTCCGATGAAAAGGTGTTTCAATCATATAGCAATGGTCGGATAAGTATAGGCCGAGAAATCATAGGTTTGATGAACGGTATATTCATTATTTAAGAAATAGTGGAAGATTCTCGGTCAACGTATGGGGATGGATAAGTGATGAAGGCCCGGGCGTTTGTACTCATTTAGAATAAAAATTAACAGGATTATATTACAAACATATTCTTGAGAACATAATGTTCCATCAGTGATACAGAGATTCCCCAATAACAACTTGATCTTCCAACATGATAATTGCTCAGTGCATACAAGTAGAATTTTTAGGGAATGGTTGGAAGAAATTCATGTTAATGGCCTTCCCGGAGTGCAGACCTTAACCCCATTGAAAATGTGTGGGCTGAGTTGATAAATAAAGACCACAGAATAGAATTGAACTATGAGAAGCAATTGAGCAGGCATGGGAAGAGCTTGTTGAATATAACGTAACGAGATTGGTGCTATCTATGAGCAGAATATTGTGAAGTTGTATTGTTGCAAAATAAACACAAAAGCATATACCTAAAATATGATAGCATATAATGATATAAAGTTCAAGATCTTGATATTGTTCGTCCGCTATAACTTTCCCCATGCGTCACGATTCATTTTAAAACAAATTAAGTCAAAACATAAAGTGAAACGAACGTCGATGTGTATATACATTTTGTATACTGTATACTATATACTACACACATCGGCGTACGTTTCACTTTATGTTTTGACTTAATTTGTTCGAAAATGAATCGTGACGCATGAGAAAAGTTATAGCGAACGAACAATATAAAGTTATAGCAAGGTTTTAATACTTACAGAATTTTTTTGGAATAAGTTTTTCAAGTCCACCGTTTTTTCAGCGAATATATTCGGCATCACAAATATCAACAGCGACATTAGTTCTAATAAATTATTTTGTAACGGAGTGCCGGTTAACAGTATCCTATGTTTAGCCTGTAAAAAAGAAAACATAAATGTGCGTCTTAAACCTATTATACACGACGTACCAACAATTACCACAAAGATATTCACCAGCCCTGAAGTTTGGAAAGGAATAACTTTTAATGCACTCGCAAATTTTAAAATCGTCTTTCCTGAAGATGAAGTAGAAGGTTTTGCCGTTTTACTTTCAACTGAACATTTAGAAAATGTACTGTAATGTTACTGAACATTTAGAAAATGTATAAACCAAAACTCTGGCTGGAAGGACCAAAGTGTACGAGTAATCAAAGAAAATACTCATGGATGATCCCATGATGATGAAAAACACAGTTTGTTGATGTTTAAAAATGGTAAAGACTAGCGTCTTCAATGTAGCTATGAAATTGTAGTAACAACTTCAGTGTTAAACCTAGTTAAAATGTTTTCATATTTTGCCAGTGATTGAAAAATAGGCAAATTTTGACGTTCCTACTAGGTCGACAGTGCTATGGCGTTACTCAAACATCCCTTAAGAGGCTACATCAGCACGTCATCAAAACGGAAAACGCGTTCCAAGATTGCATGGAATGCATTTGAATATTTTGTCGAGATATTTGGCACACATATTCGTAATATAGTAAAGAATGGCGGTACAGAGCCCAATTTGAGAAATATGTTAGTATGTGTCCGAGTCTGTACCACCATTAAGAAGAACAAAAAAATACACTTTCATTTACTGAAATACACTTTCATACTGAAATAGTTACTGTTATTTTGACAAACTTGCGTCAGTTTTCTAAGGTAATAGCACGATTCTCTTATCTGGTCTGTTATCTGTATCCAAATCTGTTCAGTGCAGTAGTGTATTATTTTCTAAGATATTGGAATTCGTTAGTGTTGATCCATAGGGAAGTAGTGTTTGTTTATAATAATTAATTTTTAGTGATAACAACTTTAGCATGGTTCTGATTAATATTCGTTCTATAAGATATAAAACTGATGAATTATTTCTATTTCTAGAGGAATTAGGGTTTCCTCCGATAGTTGCGGTTACTGAGCACTGGCTTGAAGTCAACGAGCCTCTTTTTGTAGAAAAATATTCCACTATTGCTAGGTACGATCGTCAAAGTTCAGCGCATGGAGGTACCCTGATTCTTTCTACAAATAATGATTTTTCTCTGATAAAAAAATATGATTTTCTATTAAGCGAAGCATTCTTTGAGTTTTCCTTAGTTTACAGTAAGAACTTTAATCTTTATATTATTTGCATTTATAGATCACCTGACTCTTCCGTGGAACTATTTTTTCAGAACCTGCTTAATTTGTTAGATGACCTGCCCCATAAAAGCAGAAAAATTGTATGCGGGGACTTTAACATTAATTATGCTGCTGCTTGTGCTACACAAATATCCCTAGTCAACATATTTGAATCGTATGGTCTAACAATGCACATTGATTCTCCTACAAGGATTACAAAAACTTCATCTACCATAATTGATTATATTGTCTCAGACTTCTCACCCGGTGATGTCTGCGCTACAACTGTTAATGCGGGACTATCTGATCATGAAGCGGTTTATACGAAGTTTAACATCTTTAGCAAGCACTCTTCGAAAACTCGACGTTTAGGCAGGATTTTTTCCGCTCGGAATTTTCGTAAATTCCAAAATTTTTGCTTAACCTCTGAGTGGCCCTTTCCTTCTATGAACGTCGATAATAATTTCAGTGACTTTTTGAATAAGCTTGTCTGTATCTTTAATAAAGCATTTCCTTTAATCACAATTAAGCCAAAACATCACAAACCCTGGACTACCAAAGGTGTCCGCATATCAGCCAAAAATATGCGTTCACTACTGTACATCAAGAAATTTACTACCAACGTCTCTGTTACTGAATATATCACCAAGTACAGGGCAATCTATTTAAAACTTATAAAATCAGCTAAAAAATTGTACTATCAAAATCGTCTGAGAAGCTCTAAAAGTGTTGCAAAAGAAACTTGGTCCATAATAAACGATCTTCGTAATAAAACTCACACAGCTCAAACATTTTCCCTTCCAGACCCACAAAATCTAAATGAATACTTTGTTAATGTGAGTAAAAATATAACATCAACTATTGTGTCACAACAAGATCCCATTTCCTATCTCCCTAATTCAGGAAAGGTCTCGAATTCATTCTTTATAAGACCGGTTGATAAATCTGAACTGATTCAGACAATCAATAATATCAAAAGCAAATCTTCCTGTAGTACCGATGGACTATCCATAAAAATTTTCTCAAATCTCCCAGACAGTGTGTTGGGAGTCCTTATCTCTCTAATTAATGATTCTTTTGAGAAAGGTAAATTTCCAGAGTGCCTAAAGACGGCCATCATTATTCCTCTTCATAAGGGTGGTGAAAAATCAAATGCCTGCAATTATAGACCTATTGCATTACTACCGGTACTCTCCAAAAATTATTGAGAGACTCATAAAAGCCCGACTTATGTCCTTTCTCGTTGATAACAATATTTTATCACAAAATCAGTTCGGCTTTTTAAATAATAAATGTACCACAGGTGCCATGTTTTCTGTACTGCATGAGGTTTATCAAGCATTAAACAATAATCTGCACACTGCCACTGTTTTTTGTGATTATGCCAAAGCTTTTGATTGTGTGAATCACGATATTTTGATAAAAAAACTAGATTTCTACGGAATTCGAGGTATTTCTTCGAACTGGTTTCAATCTTACTTGGATAATAGGAAACAACTGGTTAGAGCAAATGATACAGACTCTAGTCTCAAAAATGTTGTATGTGGGGTACCACAAGGTTCAGTATTGGGTCCTCTACTTTTCCTTATCTTTATTAATGACATTACTAGCTTAAAAATCGATGGAAAAGTTTTTCTTTTTGCTGATGATACCAGTATCACTTGGAGCAACTCAAATATCGCAACTCTTCATGCTACTATAACTTCCGATCTACTTACAATAAAATCTTGGTCCGATTCAAATTTACTCTCTTTTAACGTAGATAAAACAGTAGCATTTTCCTATAAAGGAGCTCTTCAACCCTTACCTCTTCATAACAGCCAGATCAGTATCGTTGATTCTGTAAAGTTTCTTGGTATTTTTTTAGATAGCAATCTGAAATGGTCCCTTCATATTGATGTGTTAAGCAAGAAACTATCCTCAGCTTGCTTTGCAATAAGATCTGTTTCGAAGGAAATGGATTTAGCCTCTTCCAAAATAACATATTTTTCTTTGTTCGAGTCACATCTTCGATATGGTCTCCCTTTTTGGGGTTCTGGTACGGCTGCCCAAACTGATGTTATTTTTAAATTACAAAAAAGAGCAATAAGATATCTGTTTGGCCTCAGAAGAACAACACATTGCAGAAGCTACTTCAAAGATCACAGGATTCTAACACTACCTTCTTTATATATTTTAGAAACTGTTTGCTTAATTCGTAAACATCTACATGTCTTTCCAGCAAGACCTAGACATGACTATTCCACCAGAAATTCTACCTTTGACATCTATTTACCGATCCCGTCCAGTTGAGTCCCGACCAAGTTCCGTAAAATGACTAAAGCCTATTTATCTGAAAGACCATATTATTCAACAGCAGAGTTTCTTAACCAATAACTAAGAAAGTACAGTATTCTTATTTATAAGTATAATCTTAATCTATATTTGAGTGTCATATGCAGCAGCTTAACTTAACTTAATAAATTTCTTAAGGTAGAATATGCAATTTGCAAATTTTTTTTTTAAATTTTGCAATAGATTGTTACTGTTTTTTTTTGTTTCTCTTTATTATTTTTATTTATATAGACGATTTATATCATTTTAGTAAATTTTATTTGTTATTGTTCTTATTTATGATTCTTGTAAGCTTTGTCTATAAAATTGTTAAATTTTTCATGACAATAAAGCATATTTCTATTCTATTCTATTCTAATTTAGTATATTTTTGTGTAATAGAACTAAGTTGTCGGACTATTTGAAAAAATAGATTATTATTGTCACATTTACAAGAAAATCTTCACAACATTTCTATTATGTTCTTCAAACTAACGTCAGAATATGTATCATATTGATTTCCTGTATTATCACGATTTAATTAAACAAACTACAAATGTTGTTTGTTTTACAATCCTAAACCTGTAACAAATATATTTTTGCAAACATCTGTTCTCTAGAATACGCATAATCAATGCGAACTTACCGAGACAAGCTGTATACAGTGTGGGCCAAAGAAAAGAGTCCACCTCGATATTTGGCAGTATTTATTAGATTTTAAGGAAATGAAGAAACCGGTCGATTTTTGATATAATGGGAACACATTTTTACGGTACATACATCTGTCATTTGTCAACCCCCTCCCGTCCACTTCCCCACCCCTCATTTTTAAATAGGGAATAGGGGTCGTGTGCTAGCTCATTTGAAAGGTTATTTAATTCTCTATTCAGTAATATAAACATTAACATAATTATTTATACAGGGTGTCCAAGAAACAAATATTTTAATTAAATTAATTGACACAAAAAGAATGTATGTAATTTATTTAATTCAAAATACATTCTACTGCTGTCACAAAAACAGAAAAAATGTTTTTGGTAAATAAACATTGCTTTGCGCTTAATTTAAATATTCAAGCTGCCATCCATCTGCCTCTTGATAGGTTGAATATTGAATTTAAGCAACAAACAATGTTTATTTATCAAATGAACATTCTTTTCTGTTTTCTGTCAGCAGTAGAATGTATTTTGAGTTAAATAAATTACATAAATTCTTCTTTTTGTGTCAATTAATTTAATTCAAAATAATTTCTCTTGGACACCCTGTATAAATAATTGTCAATGTTAATAGTACTGAATAGAGAATTGAATAACCTTTCAAATGACCTAGCACACGACCTCTATTCCCTATTTAAAAATGAGGGGTGGGGGAAGTGGAAGGGAGGGGGTTGACAAATGACAGATGTATGTACCGTAAAAATGTGTCCCTCTTAGATCAAAAATCGACCTGTTTCTTCATTTCCTTAAAATCTAATAAATACTGCCAAATATCGAGGTGGACTCTTTTCTTTGGCGCACACTGTATGTTGCTTGTATGATGTTTTTACCCTTTGATGCAGTCTTCTCACGACTCACATCCACATGTGTTACATCGAAATACGAAATTTGGGGGTAGTGACAATATTGTTTCATTATTATTTCGTGCAAATACCTATTCGCGGTGTGCAAGTACTTGGAAAGGGAAACGAGAAACGACCGTGCGCGAGTCGCGGAGAAATATTGGAACTATCTTAAATAATTCATATTGTCAACTGAAATTGTCAAATTGACGTATATTTCATACCTTCTGTCATTGACGCAGAAAAATTATATATTGCTCCACAATATTGATATGATATGCAATTATTATATAAAGGTAAATTTAATTAATTGTATTTTGCTTGCAGTACTGCATTTTAATAACTGATTTTATTTACTACATACAATTGTTTACGTTTGCTAAACATAACCTGCATCTTATTTTTTCTTCTTATTATTTTTTTGGACTATGGTCTTGACAATTATCCAGCAACCAGGACTAATATAATTGGCCAATATAATTAAAAGTGCGAATAAAAGTACAGAGCGTAGAAATAGAGGTCGCTTTGCCGAACTTGCACGATCCCAATAGGGCAGTCAATGAGGGTATTTGGCTCCGAATTCCATCCTACATCGATTTACTTGATATTTTCACCGTAAGTAGGGAATAGCTCAAGAAACAACGTCTACCCTATGCCGATGTGTGCTTTTATCTTGGGGGTTGTTCCCACCCCTTCTCGGGGGTGAAAAATGTTTTGCTTAAAATAGCCAAGGAAGAGACTAGAGAACCTAATTTTAAACAAAAACTGTTCTATAATTATTTTTTGAAAACTCAATACTTTTTGAGTTATTCGTGGTTGAAAATTGGCCATTTTCATTGAAAAATGACACCTTTTCGGACGGATTTTTGCGAATACCTTAAAAACTATGCATCTAACAAAAAAACTATATAACATATTTCTGTAGGTTATAAAAAAACAAAGAGATTCGTTCCTTCATAAATCTTATAGTTAAAATACAAAGGGGGATATGGTAGGTAAGAAAAGTTTGTTTTTTGCTGCATGCTCAAATCGGTGTATTCAACTTGAAATAACAGAGAAACTGTCGATTTTAGGTGTATAATGATACTAATAACTTTTGTAGTGCTTGAAAAGACCTTTAAAATGAGCGATACTAAATGTCGATTACATTCAAACTAAGCGAGATATTCTGCAAAAAAGTTGATGACTAATGTATTTTAAGAAGAAATGAGAAGTATATTTAACCCCTCATCCATCAGAATTTAAATACATCGTTTTCCTTCTACAATACGTTTTATTATAGTGTTATTTCTATGTTCAAATAGTTGGACTGGATTAAAATGAATGGTTTTTGAAAAAAATAAGATCAAATTATGGAGCGCATTTTTAAATTTTCTTAAAAATCTTCCTTTTCCTCCATGTAACTCGAAAAATATAACACATACGAAAAAAGATCCAACACAAAAATGTAGGGCTTTTTTCTTCCTTTTTATTTTTCATTACTGTATCTCTTATCATTTTGAAGTTACATGGAGAAAAAGGAAGATTTTTAAGAAACTTTAAAAATGCTCTCTATAATTTGATCTTTTTTTTCAAAAACCTTTCATTTTAAACCCGTGTAACTTTTTGAACGTAGAAATAACACTATAATAAAAGGTATTGTGAAAGGAAAACGATGCATTTACATTTTGATGGATGGGGGTTAAAATTACTTCTCATTTTTTCTTAAAATATATTAGTTATCAATTTTGTTTGTAGCATTCTCGCTTAGTTTTAATGTAATGGACCTTTAATATAGCTCATTTTAAAGGTCTTTTCAGGCACTACAAAAGGTATTAGTAGCATTATACACCTAAAATCGACCGTTTCTCTGTCATTTCAAGTTGAATACACCAATTTGAGAATGTACCAAAAAACAAGCTATTTTCACCTACCATATCTCTTTTTGTATTACAACTAGAAGATTTATGAAGGCAAGTGTCTCTTTGTTTTTTTATAACCTACAAAAATGTTTAATATAGTTTTTTTTTAGTTAGATGCATAGTTTTTAAGGTATTCGCAAAAAACCGTTCGAAAAGGTATTATGTTTCAATCAAAATGGACAATTTTCAACCACGAATATCTCAAAAAGTATGGTTTTCAAAAAAAAATTATAGAACAGTTTTTGCTTAGAATTAGGTTCTCTAGCGAATTCCGTGGTAATTTTAACCAAAAAATTTTGCACCCCTAAGAAGGGGTGGGAACCACCCCGAAGATAAAAGCACACATCGGCATAGGGTAGACTTAGAATTAGGAGATAAGTAGAGGCTATTACCAAAATTTCATTAAAATCCATGCAGTAGGATAGAATTCGGAGGTAATATCCTACTCTTGCTCCCATTGACTGGCGTACTATGTTAACATAAAATTTTCACCTACTTTGGTTTAATTTTATAAATAGTTATTTACTAATAATAAACTTGTTCACTATTACTTCCATTTAGCGCGCCCATGAGTATATTGTCACAATATTGTGCCTTCATCTAGACAATGTCAAATACTGCCGACGCACTGTTGCCAAAGTTTCGCAGAAAGTTAGAAAAAGGGTATGCTGCACTCCCCCAAGTAATATTGATGACGCGCTATAAATGTGGCCTCTTAAATTAATATAACCTAATTTAGGTACTTACGTTTATCTTAATTAAATTTTCATACCGAAGAGTATTCATATTTTTCAACATATGTGCTTCATCGAAGATTACATAATGCATCCTTGTCACTCGGAACATTTTTCTCTCTTCTGAACTATTTCCAACCAGCGTATACGTTGTGAGTATGACATCGAACTCAGCTAGCATCCCTTTAGATAAGTCAATTCTGAACTGCCGTCGTTCATCTTGGCTTCCGTAATACATAAATACTCGCAATTGGGGACACCATCTTGCAAATTCGTTTTTCCAATTATCTAAAAAGAGTCTCGTATGTGATAATGTGTATTGTGTTTTTAAAATCTCTACACTACAAGATGGTTTTTAATAAAAAAGAAAGAATTACTGTTTTAATGATGAGGGGCTACGGTGATATAAAAAATCATTCCAAACCATTCTCCTATCCATAAGGCGACGCACAGTGGTTCCAAATGCTGAAAACGTGGTCATGTGGCGAAAAAAAGTCCCTATCTAGGGATTTTCATGTTTACAGTTGTTTTCTTATACCATCGTAGAGTCGTAATAGGCAGGTAAAAGGATCAGACTGGATGTATTGTGGTTCATGTCTCAGGAACAAGTGAGCCACGTCCGAAATTATTTTGGCCGGCAGAGAAAGTGAAAAAGAACGCGTATATTCAAAACGCTGTAAAACGTTTTGTAGTTTATCAATTTTATCGCTGTAAATCAGATTCTTCTTTTTTAAGTATGTAGTAATGTAAGATGTAAGTTTTAGTAACAATAACAATAAATGCCTTAAATTTGTTAATGCATAAATAGTGAAAATATTCTTAAAATACTCAAAATTTGTTAAATATACATTCAAAAAGTACAAAATTCCTGCGACTAATGTATTTGTTCTTAAAATATATAGTAAGAAGATACAGAATTATTTTGGTTTAGCTGCCTATGCATTGCTGGCAGTTGTTTTAATACAAAAGTGGGAAATGGCGCATATTACATGATTCTGGCGATTGCTGACTATATATGGACAGTTGTACATAAGTAATAGGTTCTGAATATTGTACTTCATAAAGAAAATGTAATGGTAATCAGCAATTTCAAAAGTCCCTTATCATATAAAATTTTAAACAAATATGCGTTTAAAATAAAATTTTCGAATTTCTTTCGGCCATGATGGATCCGCCATTTTGTTTAAAAAAAAAAGTAATGTTAGATTTGTAATCAGCGATCTTAAACTACCAAATTTGACAAAAAAAATTTCAGTTTTGATTGACATTTTCAATTTCTTTCCGCCATGTTGGATCCGCCATTTTGTTTTACAGAAAAAATAATGTTAGATTCGTAATCAGCGATGCCAAAAACCCTTCAGAACGAAAGTAATTCCGAAATATATATAAACAATATACGCTTTTAATGGTTCATGACCACGTTTTCGGCATTTGGAACCACAGTGCGACGGTCAAAAAATTGTAAAGCGCTGTGAGGAACAGTACTATAGTAACAGATGACAAAAACTGTTATAAATTACAATAAAACTTTCGATTTAATGCAGAGTTTCATTGAAGATCCACATATATCTTCACTCAGAAGATCTGCACAAATACATGGTGTAAGTCATATTCAGTATTGCGTGTAGTACATTAGAATTCATTTAAACCATCCAAAATATTGCTAATTGTAATTGGTGAATGTACATCGCAAACATTTAAGGTATTCTTCTTCTTCTTCTTTTGCCCTTTAATTCGTCCAATTCTGAACATAGGCTTCCCCCAGTTTCCTCCATTCGCTTCTGTTTAGTGCTTTCTGTTTCCAGTGCGTTCCTCCTATCTTTTTAATGTCGTCTCCCCATCTCATCTGGGGTCGTCCTCTTGCTCTCTTTCCTGTCCATGGTCTCCATTGTTGTATCGTGCTATTCCACCTATTGTCCGTTTGTCTAGCGTTATGACCTGCGAAGCTCCATTTTAGCCTGGTTATATGTTGACCTGCGTCTTTGACTTTTGTTCTATTTCTGACCCAGTTGTTTTGCTTTTTGTCTGTCAATTTTACTCCTAATATTGCTCTCTCCATGGCTCTTTGTGTCTATTATTTTATCCATGTTTGCCTTGGTCAAGGTCCATATTTGGCATGCGTATGTGAGAATTGGGAGTATGCACTGGTCAAACACTCTTGTTTTTAAGTATTGTTGTATTTTTTTATTCTTTAGGACCCATTTTAATTTTCCAAATCCTGCCCAGGCTAATCTGACCCTTCTTTTTACCTCCGCTGTTTGGTTTTCCTTATTTATTTTTATAATCTGTCCCAAATATATATAATCATTAACCGCTTCTATTGTGGTGTCGTTTAGTATTACGTTTCTATTGTCTTGTGTTTGTCATTGTTTTTGTTTTGGCAAAATTCATTTTTAGACCTATTTGTTCGGATTCATTTGCTAGTTCGGTTAGCATGGTTTGTAGTTCTTCAAAACTTGATGCTATGACTACTACATCGTCTGCATATCTTAGGTGGTTTAGTTTCTTTCCATTTATGTTTATTCCCATGTTTGTCCATTCCATTGTTTTGAAAACATCTTCCAGTGCTAATGTAAATAGTTTAGGAGAAATAACATCTCCCTGTCGCACTCCTCTGTTAATTGGTATGGGTTTTGTGGTTTCTTCCAATTGTACTGTCATTGTTGCTTTCTTATATATATTATGTATTAGCATTCTGTATCTGGAATCTATTCGACAGTTGTTTATAGCTTTTTCTATTGCCCACATTTCCACGCTGTCAAATGCTTTTTCGTAGTCAACGAACGCTAAGTGCAGATCTATATGGTATTCGTTAGCTTTTTCTATTAGTGTCCTAATTGTTAGAAGATGGTCAGTGGTGCTATATCCCTTTCGGAATCCTGCCTGCTCTACGGGTTGATACGAGTCCAATTTGTGTGTTAGTCTGTTGTTGATAATCCTCATGAATAGTTTATACGTTTGCGACAGCAGTGAGATGGGTCTATAATTTTTTATGTCCTTTCTGTCGCCTTTCTTAAATAGCAGGATTGTAAGACTTTCGTTCCATTCGTCGGGTATTTCTCCTTTATGTAGACACTGATTAAACAGATTTCTTAATGTTTGTAAGATTTCTTCTTTCCCTTCTTTCAACATTTCAGCAAGGATTCCATCTGGTCCTGGTGCTTTGTTGTTCTTTAATTGTGATAGTGCTGCTTCTATTTCATAATTTTCTATTTTTGGTAGTGTTTCTGAGTTTACATTCGTGATTGTTTTCTTGATATATTCCTGAGTGTTGAAGTTTGCGTCTTTCTTTGAGGTGTATAGTTTTTTATAAAACCTTTCTACTTCTTCTATTTAAAGTATTGGAGTGAGGTAAATCCACACTGAATACGCGAAAACCATACTCAAAAACCAAAGTCAAAAATCACAACAATCAAATGTATGGTCGGGTGTAGTGGGTACTCAGTTAATTGAGCCTACAATGGGAAAGAAGAGAAGATGGAGAACCCAAAAAAATGGCCTACCTCAAGGAAGCGTCCTGGCGCCGTCCCTATTTAACATCTACACCAACGACCAACCAATGCCTCCCCAGACTGAGAGTTTTGTTTACGCTGACGACCTTGGTATCGCGGTAAAGGGAAAACACTCACACAAGTAGAGTCGACAATGGAAGAGGCTTTAAACATGATGTCAACTTACCACAAACAAAACTCATAAAGCCAAACCCTACTAAAACCAAAGTATGTGCATTACATATCAACAACCATCTGGCGCGTGTAAAACTGAATGTCTCTTGGGAGGGACAATGCTTGAAAGAGATACTAGACCGGTCTCTAACATATAAATTCCACTGTCAGAGCACAAGACAAAAGGTTTCGACGAGAAACAACCTTCTCCGGAAACTTGTAGGGAGCAAGTGGGGTGCAAACGGGAGGTCTTAAAGTCAACAGCTGAGACCTTATGTTTCTCAACAGGGGAATATGCTTGTCCCACCTGGAGTAGATCTAGACATGCCCAAGAAGTCACCACGGCATTAAATGAAACACGTAGAATAACTACCGGTTGTATGAAGCTTACCCCTCTAACCCTACTGTACCGGGCAGCTGGATTCGCATCACCAGACGACCGTAGATGGGCCTCACAATATCTGGAGAAGCTCAGGCAAACTTTCGATGCAAGGTACCAATTATACGGGATTGACAAACCGCCAGGAACCAGCCGACTTGAATCAATGAAAAGGTTTATGAGAAATGTCAGCGTCGAACCACCTGAACTGTTCCCCTACACCCAGAACCTCCTAATGGAATGAACTTGGACTGGAGAACCTGGCGGACACTCAACCGAATACGCACAGGTGTTGCCCCTGTAAAACAGAACATCATTAAATGGGGCATCAAGACAGATAACGACGCACTTTGTGAATGTGACTTTGCCCATCACAGTGCACCCTCGATGATTTATGACTCGTGAACCAAAGGGTGTAGACGTAGCCCTATTAATTATGCCGTTTTTCCTAGAAGGAAATTGAACAAGCGATAATTATGAAATTGTACATTCCCTGAAAAACAAGTTTGGAGCCAATTTTTATGAGAAATGGTTTCAGCAAGATGAAGCTCCAGCTCATTTTGGTGTAAATGTTCGGCGTTATTTAGATCAGATATTTCCAGGATGATGATTGGTAGATTAGGTAGTATTGAATGGCCTCCTCGTTCACCCGATACGAATCCTAAATATTATTTTTATTGGGGATATTTGAAAAGTAGAATTTATAAAACTAAACCAGCAAGTGTTGCAGAGCAGACAAAGAATTTCAAAATTTAGTAGTATGTATATGAACTATTGCAGACTTACCTAGTGTTGACGAAGGCACTATAACCAGGTGAGTACTGGTAGCAGCTCCAGTCTCTTTTAAGTGGGCGAGGAACGCTATAATTTGTACCGTTTTTCCCAACCCCATTTCATCCGCCAAGATGCCGTTGACGCCTTGAGAATACAACACCGCTAACCAATTCAAGCCTACCATTTGATAACTCGTGAGTTTTAGAGACGAGGATAATATACTAGGCTGCTCCTTAACACCGGCCCCCGCAGCCACAGCTCTCTCTAATTGCTGTGCCAGATTTGTACATTTCTTCATTAAATGCTTAACGTTATTTCGAGTGTGAATCACTTCTTGGCCATAATTGAGTAAATCTCCACCCAAGTTCTTGCTGTTCTCTATTTTCGTTATCTGAAATCAAATCTGTATTATACAAGGTTTTTCAAAAAGTAAATTAACATGAAATGGTACAAGCTCTGATTAGTCTAGGCGCCAGAGGGGTCACCGTGTCCTTTTCAATTCTGATGGACAAACTCAACGGTTTCTTATGGATTTTTGGCTGCTGATTACGAATTTCGAGGGTGGATTTCGATCCGAGTGGTCAAAAAATTGTTATAAACAATTTAATTGTTTATAAGACTCTGGCTCATAAACTAAAAGAGATTAAAAAAAAAGAATGTGTGTGTACTATGTACGCACGTAAGAAGATATTCTTCTATTATATAATAGGTAATTTAAACGAAGTAAATATACTTAAAAGGTTATTTGTATTTTATTTAAAAATCAAACTAACTTTCTTATCTACCACTTTCAAAAAATGTTTATTAAAACAACCAAAAATAAAAAAAAATATGAGTCGCCCGGGAATTGAACCCGTAACCTTCCAATCTCAGTGCTACCGCATTTCTAACTACTCCATCGAGGCACTAGAACTAAACATGTAAGTTTCGGATATAATTACACAACACGGCGACATATAGTGTAAAAATGTTATGCTTACATAATATTTTATTAATCCAAAAACACAAGAATTATAATAAATAATACATTTTCTAAAACCAATAATATATTCTTTTAATGACTTATTTGCACGGTTACAGATACATACATACCTATCTTGAAAGATTAGGAATGAACTACATATGTACTGTCAGAACTACAAACTGTCAGTGTGCGCAGGCGCGCGGTAAATGTACAATTTTACCCTCAATCGATTCGCTGCTAAAGCAGAATATCTTCAAAAAGTTTCAAATAAAATTTGTTCCTTAATAAAAAAAACGAAGAAAAAAACGTTTACTAAACTTAAATCCAACAATTAGAACTCAAGATATTGTAAAATTAGTGCACAATGTAAATTGGAAATTGCAAAATCAGTATTTTCCGAAGCTTTATCGATCGTAACTCGGCTTCTACGCATGCAAATGAGCCTAAAGGCTGTATGACACTATGCATTTTCTTGTATCGTTTCTGATATGTCAAAAAAATGCATAGTGTCATACACAAATACAAGAAACGATATCAGAAACGATACAAGAATTTGAGTCAGACACATATTCTTGTACAAGAACTGCGCCAATTTCTGCGCAAAGAGCAAAAACGTAAAACGTGATGGTAATGGTAAAACATCTAAATGTCATAATGGCGGCTGAAATGAAAATGGGATCATAATATGTCTTGATGAATTTATTTGTGTTTTTGTAGGTATTATTTATAAATCTTTTATTGATACTTAATATACAGTTTGGTATGGACTACTGTTTTACTAATAACCATATATTTAGCTCCTAGTAAAGTTCAAACTAAAACTTTAAGTTTCATTTTGCATAATTTTTTAATAGAGGAAAATACAATAATTCCTAATTTGGATCAAACTGAAGATAATTCTAATGCAAATATTTTAGAACAAAATATTAAAACAAAATAAAAATACAAATAATCAACCTCAAACAGTCAACGTAAAATTCTAGTTAACATTAAAATGTTAAATTTATAAGTTTTTAAAAGTTTATAAATTTTATAACATCCTTAAAATCAGCTGTAGACGCAGTACTACCATACCAGTGTAACGTGAAACAGGGTGACAAACAAAATTTCGACCAATCACGTGCCGAATTTCATACAATTTTCGATACAAGAACTTGCATAGTGTCATACAGGGCACAAATGTACGTACAAGAAACGATACAAGAAAATGTATATAACTTTCTAATATCAGAAACGATATTAGAAATGATACAAGAAAATGCATAGTGTCATACAGCCTTTAGAAGGTCTCATTTTAAAGCTTGATTAATAGGCTTCCAAACGAAGTTTACTTTATCTTCATTAATCTTGTTAAATTACTTTATCTTCATTTCTTTTAAAGTTATACCCGTTTGAAGTTATAATTTTCTTTAAAAAATTGCACATTCATTTGTTTATAAGAGTTTCAAGCAAATTTGAGCTATAAACATTTATACTTTAATTAACAATAATGATAGAAGAAGAAAGGAACAATTTGAGCTTATGAAAATGTTCGTAAGTTTATTTTTGGCCAAGATATCGATATTATAAGTTCGGCTCACAGTCAAGTAAATGACGAAATTCGTAGCCAAAATATCGATAGCCTGGCCAAAAATAAACCTACGAACATTTTCGTAAGCTCAAAATGTTCCTTTTGAGTTCTTCTATCATTATTGTTAATTAAAGTATAAATATTTCTAGCTCAAATTTGCTTGAAACCCTTATAAACAACAGGTAAAAGGGGGAGAAGTGTACTTTTGAAGTGTGTAAAATAAATAATTCTTAGCTGAGCGCTTTCGGCTTATAAAGCCATCTTCGGAGCTATGGTCAAAAAGGTCAAAATACCACTATGAAGAGAGATGGGTTCCATTTATGATATGAAATACTTCTGTTTCTTATGTAGTTTTTTGTTGGTTGGAAAAAACCTTGTCTGTCTGTTTAAAAAATTGTTCAATTTGCTGTTGGTTATTTTTGTATCCAGAAAAGTTAAACATCAAGAACGAGCACAAAGGACTTTCACACGAAAATTACATTATATATAAAACGAATATTTGATCATGGTAAGGTCAAAAAGACCTTACCATTTGAATACTGCGGTGTCAGATAGCAGAATCCTTATAAACAAATTAATGTACAATTTTTTTAAAGAAAATTATAACTTAAAACGGGTATAACTTTATGAAGATAAAGTAATTTAACAAACTTTATTTGGAAGCCCATTAATGATTAAAATAAATCTAAGGCTCATTTAATGCAATAAATCTAGAAGCCGAGTTACGATGATAAAGTATCGAAAAATACTTATTTTGCAATTTGCATTGTGCACTACTTTTACAATATCGTGAGTTCTAATTGTTGGATTTAAGTTTAGTAAACGTTTTTTTCTTCGTTTTTTATTAAGGAACAAATTTTATTTCAAACATTTTTTTATATCTGTTAGTTTATGAGCCAGAGCCTTATAAGGAATTAAATTGTTTATAACAATTTTTTGACCACTCGGATCGAAATCGACCCTCGAAATTCGTAATCAGCAACCAAAAATCCATAAGAAACCGTTGAGTTTGTCCATCCAATTATTTTATTAACATTTCGAAATCCACATCGGATGTCGTTGTCAAAGAAATAAGATTAATATTTTGAATTTTGACAACGATATCCGATGTGGGCGTCGAAACGTTATTAAAATCATTTTTTTAGTTAAAATGTGGCTTCTTTCCCATTTAGAATGGTTGATTAAATAAGAAAATGACAAAATAGATAAAGCACCCAATAACTTGGTTATTGATGAAGTAAGAGCAATTAAGTATGGTATTTTTGAGACCACCTAAGTGTCCCCTTTCTACAGTTAACGTATGTTACTTTCCCAGTGAAACACCATGTATAAATTAGTCGATTCAAATAAATGTAACTTAGAGGTTCTCATACCAGATCTTTCCAGTCAGCAAACGGTCGTAAATCTACAATAGCTTCTGCTTTCTTCTTGGAACAAGTGCTAATCAATTGCAATTCATTGAGAGTAGCGCTCTGGAAAAAGTCAAATACTTTTTTCCTATCACCTGTCAGTTCATAACTAATTTCTACGTCTGAATCTTCGTCGCTAAAAAAATAATTTAATATTTTCATAAAATATGCAAAGAACGACTTAAAGTATACTTTAAAATACTAAAGAGCTTATAATTTACCCAACTTTCACTGTACTAGCTGTCTGATGTAGCTTTTGATCTCGAAATTTCTTTGCAAGATCATACTACATATACTCAGGAGTATTTTTATACAGAAACTCTCCCGACAAACAAAGACAGGAGATTCCTCAGATAATTTTCAGACAATTTATCCCAATTCATCTAGTCCGAAAATGCTTCCTACGGGAGCTAGAGCTCTTTAAAGATGGCGTCTTGTAATTAGTTTATTTAAAATAGCTCCTGAAAGCTGGAGCCTGACAGAAGATGCCATAAAACGGTTAGAGGCGTTTGAAATGTGATGCTACCGAGGTATGTTGAGGGTCTCATATATACACCACACAACTAATATAACTATTCTCCAGAGGCTAAGAAAAGACAAAGAAATAATTAACACCGTAAAGAACAGAAAATTGGCTTACTTCGGCCACATTATGCGTAATGAAAAAAACCGACTGCTGCAGTTGATTCTACAAGGCAAGATTGAGGGCAGGAGAGGACTGGTCTAACGTCAACTGATCTATTTCGAGCTGCCGTAAATAGAATAAGATGGGTCAATGTGGTCACCAACATCTCCAGAAGATAGGCACTTTTAGAAGAAGAAAATAGCTCCAGAACGCTTCTATTTAGAAAAACGAAAACTGGTACGCATATTTATCTTCCAAAGATAAATCTATTCCATTAATTGCGAATTACCTGTTAACCTGTTAACTGTTAACCTGTTATAGGCGTCCGTTTTGGGTAGGGCAACGATTAATTTATCACATGCTTTTTCTCATGAGGATCGACAGTTTTTCGATTTCTTTCCAACGCATTAAATTGTATGTGACAGAAAAAAGACGCACGTCGGTGGTTACATTTCGTCGGTGATATTTATAACATTTATTCTAGTTGTCAAATCTAGTTGTCAATAGATGGCGCCATAATCGAAAATAAAATAATTTGCGAATTATACATATAATATATCTACGAATATAATCTGAACAATTTATAAGACTATACAAATCAAAGAAAATACCATTTTATAAATGCAATAAACACAATTAATTTGTTTTTTGCCAAATTGCAAATAAAATGTGACAACTGTCAGATTTAACTAAAATGTCATGTCACTAAAATGTATATTATCACGGACCTTTTTTTCTATCATTTGTGACGCACTGAAAAATGCTCATGAAAAGTAGCATACCTTTTTTGTCTTTAACTTTTAAGTATTTTTGACACTGGATTATTAAATTCTGAGGTATTCTAGTACTAAAAGGTACTTTTGCTTTAAGTCGGTAGGATGCACCGTTTTCTATAAAAATCGATTTGAATTTTCGTGAATTTGAAATTTTTTTTATTTAATCAAACGGTGTATTTTATCGACTTAAAAGCAAGAGTAACTTTTAGTACTAGAATACCTCATAATTTAATAATCTAGTGTTAAAAATGTCTAAAAATTTAAGACAAAAAGTTATGCGATAAAACAACCGTTGACCTACCCAAAACGGACGCCTATGACCGGTACTAGAAATTAGCAATTGATAAAATCGATTCATCTCTGGAAGATAAATAAACGTACCAGTTTTCGTTTTTCTAAATAGTGTTTTTTTTTTGAAAAATATTTTCAAAGTCAAAAAACGAGAAATTTTTAAATCGATTTTTCTAGAAAACAGTGAATCATACCGACTTAAAGCCAGAGTATCTTTTAGTTCTATAATACCTTAGAGTTTAATAATCCAGTATCAAAAATACTTTAAAGTTAAAGACAAAAAAGTTATGGAATAAAATAACCGATGCCCTACCCAAAACGGACCCCTATGACCGGTACTAGAAATTCGCAATTGATGGAATCGATTTATCTCTGGAAAATAAATAGGCCTACCAGTTTTCGTGTTTTTAAATAGAACCGTTCTGGAGCTATTTTAAATAAACTAATTACAAGATGTCATCTTTAAAGAGCTCTAGCTCCCTTAGGCCTTAAGAGCATTTTCGGACTAGATGAATTGGGTTAAATTATCTTCAAATTATCTGAGGAATCTTCAGTCTTCGTTTCTCGGGAGAGTTTCTGGACTTGTATATGTAGTACAATCCGACAAGCGAGACCTGGCGGCTGACCTCGTATTGTATATTTCTCGTTGTGTATTTTCGCTCATGGTGACCCGCCAGTAAATTTCGAGATCAAAAGCTACATCAGACAGCTAGTACATTGAAAGTTGCCATTCTTATTGGATTTTTAATTTTGTACATAAGGACTTAATTACAAAAGCTAATACAAACCTATCAAACACTTTGTCATCTTTATACTCCTGATTTCCAGTACTGTCATCACTATCATAAGTTTTCTTTCGTTTTACTGAAAAATAAGTATTATATTTTAGTACATACATATACTATTTGTAATACAGTAGACTCACTCTATAACGAGAACTAAAATGGCGGACTAATTACCTCGTTATAAGCGGATCTCGTTATATCAAACAACAATAATATTGTGCATACATGTGAATACCTATATAGTTTTCTAAAACATTAACTTCCTATAGTGAAGCCATTGGGGGCAATATAAGATGCTAAATATTGTTTCCTCAAGGCTTCGCCATCATAAATTCTAAATTTTCTTACAATATTCAATATCGGTCGATAGATAAACACAACAGGAAGAGGTTTATTAGACAGTGGATTTTATTACAGCACTATCCTCGATAACGACACAGATGTATTGACACAGTCAGTTGGGGTATTTATTTATAGCCATTACAGCGCTAAAAACAGGTAAAGATACATATTCTACGATTTTATTTTTCCTCGTTATAACCAATATGCCTCGTTATAGAGGTGTTACAGTTCAATAGGAATTTCATGGGACATCTAGTGTACCTCGTTATAAGCGAAACTTCGTAATAAGCGTGTTCGTTATAGAGAGAGTCTACTGTATTAATGCAAGGAATACAAGATACCTACTAAAACATGAAATCTACATTTCTAACAAAACTTAAGTTCAAAATAACCCATGAAAAAAAAACAAAGAACAGGATTACTTACTACAGATTATGAAAACAAAAAACTAAAAAAAGCAATACAACAATTTTAAGTGTGTGACTCATTAAAGCTGTTGTTCTGTGATCTGAGCAAGTTGTTGCACTTGACTTTTTAGGAACTTCTGCTACAAAGGTTGATTGCATCCTATATCTGGAGAATGTGGAAGTTTGATATATTACACTAAAGAGTTCAACTATTACATTGATAACATATTCATCAATGAGTTTTAAAAATTCCATGGGCACATCATCTGGTTCAGTAGCTTTAGCATCCCTTTTTTTTTCTTTTTTTGATGGCATTGATGACTTCTTCTCTTAATATTGGTAGTCCGGTATCCTCTGTGGTTTCTATGGCAGTTCTCCTCTTTTATAATTCAATAGTTTTGGATATACAGTGGACTCTCTCTATAACGAACACGGATATTACGAGGTGCGCTTATAACGAGGTACACTAGATGTCACATGAAATTCCTATAGAACTGTAACAGCTTTATAACGAGGGTTATTTGGTTATAACGAGGAAAAATGAAATCGAAGAATATGTTTCTTTACCTGTTTCTTAGCGCAGTAATGGCTATAAATAACTACCCCAACTGCCTGTATATAGAAATGCCAACGTCTGTATTATTGTCGAGGCCAGTGCTGTAATAAAATTCACCTAATGAATATGGTAGGAAATTTACAATTTACGTCTCATTGTTCAGGTTGACCATGGACACCTAATAAACTACATAAGAGGCATCAAAACATTTCAATATTATTGTTGTGAGATATAATGAGATCCGCTTATAACGAGGTAATTAGTCCGCCATTTCAGTTCTCGTTATAAAGAAAGTCTACTGTAGTTGGTCCAGTGACACAATCTCTCCTTCACATAAGGAATAGTATCCCCTTAATTATTTTTAAGGATATTAGTTCTTGTGCTATTATTTTTAGAACCTGTCATTTCTTTGATTTTTTTGTGTAAATTAATGCTTTCAAACTTTTTATCCAGATCTTGTATTTCCTTGTATTTGTTTGAAAGCCACCTTTCTTTTGCCTCTCGAATTTTTGTTTCTGATATTCCCCTGAATTTCTTTATATTTATTCAGGAGTTTCTTTGTGTTTTCTTTATTCTTCTATAACTTCAAGAATAATTATATAATAATAATATCCATCAAAAATAATTGACGTAAGATGCCTCAACTCAGCAGATGTAGGTAGTGACCACAGCCTAGTATTATGTAAAATTAGAATCACCATGACATGCTTCACACCTAAGAGAGTGGCACCAACACAAACAAAAATCAAAGTCGAAGGACTAAGTACGGAATCCACGGGGTACTTATATAGAAAAAGAATATCAGATAAGATTGCTGATAATGAAATACTAGAAAACGATAACATCGAGGAAAGCTGGGAAAAACTCAAAAGTAACATAATTAACGCAGCAACAGAATCACTTGGGAGAGAGGAAAGTAACGAATACCAATATATCAAGAAAGAAAACCCCATGGTTTCGAGAGGAAGTGAAGATAAAATGTAAAGAAAAGAAGAAAGCCTTTTTACAATACAGAACACAACAAACACAACAGGCATACAACCACTGTAAAAGAATTAGAAACGAAACAAACACTATAGTCAGACAAATAAAAAGAGAACAGTGGGAGAGTTTCTCAAAACAGATGGAACACGACTTCTACGGAACACAAAAGGAAATATGGAGAATGATCAGAGGACAAAGAAAAGAGATGAACGAACTAATAAAAACGAAACACATTCAGAAGTAAACTTGGGCAGACTATTTTCGATATCTGTTTGCTAAAGATAACGATAACGAACCACCAACACCTGAAGTGACCACAAACGAAGAAACAGATATTGAAGAAGCAGAGGTAACGGAAGCATTAAGGAAATTAAAAAATAGAAAATAACCAGGAGAGG
Organism: Diabrotica virgifera virgifera; assembly: GCF_917563875.1. Classification (NCBI taxonomy): domain Eukaryota; kingdom Metazoa; phylum Arthropoda; class Insecta; order Coleoptera; family Chrysomelidae; genus Diabrotica; species Diabrotica virgifera. Next base: position 6,301,050 of record NC_065449.1, on the reverse strand, counting down.
ACAGAACATCGAATGAACTCCTAAAGTATGGAGGACAAGACCTGACCAAACAATTATTAAAACTAATCCAAAAAATAATAGAACAAAACAGAATACCACAAGAATGGAGATCAAGCATCCTGGTGCCTCTTTTCAAAAAGGGAGAAAAATCGGATCCGGAAAATTACAGAGGAATTAATTTATTAAACAAAACATTAAAATTAACGACCAAAGTGATAACAAACAAACTGAATAAAATTATAACATTAGCAGAAGAACAAGGTTTTAGGTCGGGAAGATCATGCACCGACGCTATATTTATAATGAGGCAGATTCAAGAAAAATCGTTAGAATACAACAAACCGGCATACTTATGTTTCGTGGACCTTAAGAAGGCATTTGACAGGGTCAAATTAAAGGATGTTATCCATTTATTGTACGCAAGAGAGGTACCTCTAGGAATAATTAAAACGATCGAAAATATCTACCAGAACAACACAATAAAAGTAAAAGTAGATGAAGAACTAACTGACCCAATTGAAGCTGGCAATGGGATAAGACAGGGAGATTCCCTGAGTCCCCTGTTGTTCAACCTGATCATGGATGAAATAATAAAAAAAAAGTAAGAACTAAAAAAAGGATACCAAATGGGAGAAAAACAACTTAAAATAATCTGCTATGCAGACGACGCAATACTAATCTCTCAAAGTGAAGATAATTTACAACGTATGCTGCACGAATTTAATATAACCGCTAGAAAATTTAACATGTAAATTTCCCCAAAAAAGACTAATTGCATGGTTATAACAGCAGATCTAATACGGTGTAAATTAGAGCTGGAGGGTCAAATAATAGAACAAGTCATGGAGTTTAAATATTTAGGCATCACACTATGCAGCTACGGAAAGCTCGAAACAGAAGTGGAAGATCAGGTAAATAAAGCAAACAGAGCTGCAGGTTGCCTGAATGAAACAATATGGAGAAATAAAAACATCGGAAAAGAAGTGAAAGGCAGAATTTACAAAACAGTCATCAGACCAATAATGACATACGCGGCAGAAACATGACCTGATACAGAAAGGACAAAAAGAATGCTCGAAACAGCAGAGATGAAAACATTGCGAAAAATCGATGGTAAGACGATGTTGGATAGAGCTAGAAGTGCAAATATATGAAGGAGATGCAAGGTGGACAACATTAATAACTGGGTGAAAAGTAGAAGAGTAGAATGGAACGACCACATAAGCCAAATGACAACAAATAGAGTAGTAAGGACGGCGAGAGACGGTTCCCCAGTAGGAAGACGATCAGTGGGAAGACCACGAAAAAGATGGAATGACAACTTACTAGAGGCACATTGAAAAACAGACAGATTAATGTCTATATAAAAAGAAGAAGAAGAAGAAGAAAAACTTCAAGAATTTCTACTGCCATCCAAGGTTTTCTTTTTTCTTTGTATAGTTTGAAGGTTTCTTTTCCAACTGAAACAAGGGTCAATGATTCCCCATTTATGGCCAATAGTTATTGAGTTTCTGCTAGATCTTATTCGACTTTTCTTAAGTTGTTGTTTATTATAAGTTTTGTTTCTGCTATGTAATGTCTTGTTTGAACCGCCTTGTATCCATGATTTTCTTTGAGCGAGGGTTCTTTACAGCTTCAATAACAATGCAATACAGACTGAACAGTGAACAGTGGAGAAATATAAGACTAACTAAGAGGTACTTTTATGGGCATTCTATATTATAATATAGCACCATGTTGTCTAACTTAAAAGGTGTTCATATCCAAAACTACATACCTTTCTTCTTTTTTAACTGGTCCTCTTGTTCCCTTTTAACACCTTGAGTTTGTTGAATTTGTTGGTTTTGTTGAGTTTGTTGAGTTTGTTGAATTTGTTGGTTTTGTTGAGTTTGCTGAACATTTCTAATAAACAGTTGGGTATTGGCCAATTCATATTTCTTGGCTTCTTCTATCTTCTTGTCGTGATCCTGTCTCCAGTCTGTGTAAGCATGGTCAACAGGTTTGTTGTAAAACTTTGACAATTCTGCAGCAGCTGCATCTGTATTGAAACTGTGTTTGGAAAGACAGTTATGAATTTTCTGAAACACACATATATAACAGGTATAAATATTAAGTTAACAAAGAAAAAGGACTTTAAACTTTTACACTGAAATGATATTTATTTAGTGTTACTCATATTTGAGTATGCGAAACCATTTTTTGTTGGAATTTTAACGCGCTGGACAGGCGTTGGACGTGCAACTCTAAGATCTCCCCCATCCTTGTTTGTTTCAGCAATTTGTTGGTTTGCAAATTTTAGAAACCACGAAAGTGTTACCAGAAAGTTAGTCCCAATAAAGTTTTGTTTTTAATATTATTTAATAATTTTGTTAAGGCAAAACTTTTGCTTGTTAAGGGGTTACATAGGTCTTGCAGGTAAAAAAAATGGCTGTTTAAAAAAATTATATCTCGAAAACGAAAAATTATTTTTATTGGAACATGTAAAAGTATAGTACTTAAGGTACTCTCAAAAAAATTTTCAGCCAAAACTATTCATTTTTGTAGAGTTGACTGCAATTTTTCGACAACAGCCCTTTTTTGCGGTGAGCAGCATAACAAGTCCAGTCTCATCTGAAATCAAAAAGTTTCTTGTAGTTTATACCTCTGGCTAGTGAATGAACGAAGGAATTAAAAAAAAATGAAATCTGAAGATTTTACATAAGTTTAAACACATTTTCGAACCCAATTTTTCTCATTTTTTTCAAAAATAACCATTTTTAAAGTAGTTTTTTTTATAAAACAAAAACGACTTCACCTTATAAAAATTCCTTCGTTCATTTACTAGCCAGAGGTATAAACTACAAGAAACTTTTTGATTTTTTTATTTTAGATGAGACTGGACTTAGTTATGCTGCCCACTGCAAAAAAAGGGCTGTTGTCGAAAAATTGCAGTCAACTCTACAAAAATGAATATTTTTGTGGGTGAAATTTTTTTGAGAGTACCTTAAGGGGCTATCCTAGTGTAAAAGTACGAAATTCATATACATTTTTGGGGAATTTCTGAAATAAAAAGTACTGTACCAATTGTTTTGAAAATTTGCATGAGCATTTATTATTAAAAGAAATACATGTAAAACAATTTTTATAAAAAAATATTAAAAATTAAACGATTTATGCGCCATCTACTGGCACCGTAAAAATAAAAACATAGCTCCACTGCTGCAGTGATTGAGACTAATGGGGATTCTGGAACATAAAATTTCAAAGTGATTATTGAAGTATAAGTCATTTCCCATACCATCAACTAGGATTTTTGAAAAATATTAAAATTTGGGAAAATGGCGAAGTGTTGAAAACATTTTTTAAAATAATCTAAAACATTTTTAGTTTCAAAAACCGCCAAATTGACATTTTTTATCCGATCAAAAAATCCCTAGTTCATGGTATAGAAAATAACTTATATTTCAATAATAACTTTGAAATTTTATGTTTCAGGGTCACTATTAGTCCCAATCACTGCAGCAGTAGAGTAGTGATGTTGAAAAAGTAACTATTCGTTATAAAGTACTCGTTACTTACGAATACCGAAAGTAACGATTACTATACAGAGAGGCAAATCGTTATTTTGATTACTTTGATTACTCTGATTACTTCGTTACTTCATACCAATCGTATCAGAGCGAGTAACGACTATTATATCTACTTTGATTACTTTGATTAATCTAATTTCTTCGTACCAATCGTAACAGAACGAGTAACGACTGCTGTATCTACTTTGATTACTTTTGAACGGATTGGAGGGTTGAATTGTCCCCTCTACCTCGTACAAGTCGCCTGTTTGGGGCGACTACCTTCGATGTGGTGGTTCGGGTAAAATTAAAACTCTGCAGGGATTAAGCTAATTTAAACGAATTTACCTTCTTTATTTGGAGAATAATTTTCACAAAAACAAACTAGAACTCACTACTTACTAACTTTTACAAAACTACTTCCCATCTAGCAATCTAAATTTACGATGCATGTTGCTTCGTTGAGTGTAGGCACACGAATCTTACCAAAAACAGGCGCGAAAGAAGCACACACCCTGCATTTTACACAAAAGACTGGTTTTCAGACCCAACGCATTTTCAAGTATGCAGAAAAAACCTGCCCTGAACCTAGCCAAACCATTTTGCTGGTAGGAAAAAAAAAGGCGAGCATCAATTGCACCATAAAATTACAAGTTGCAATCGCAACAACTTTGATTACTCTGATTACTTCGTACTTCCTGAAGGTCGTTATTGTATCGGAATACCTATACAAAATACCTACCTACTGAGAAATACTCTCGATATGGTTACCGTTACTCAAATACAAAAGTAATCATAGTAATCAAATCATTTTTATCCCTTAAACAGATCGGTGAAGGTCGTTGTTATATCGGAATACCTATATAGTCCGTTCTTTAACGGTAAAATATTGCAAAACCTCTAAATTTTAAAGAACCGCTTGGATTGACATGAAATTTGGCATACACATAGCTAACAAGTCAAAGAAAAAAAGTGATATTGTGCCGATATGTGCTTTTGCCCTGGGGGTGGTTTTCACCCCCTCTTGTGGGTGAAAAAATATTCGTCCAAAGAAAGTCAGGAAATGGATAAACTGGCTAATTTTAAGTAACTTTTGTTCTATAGAGTTTTTTCACCAAGTCAATACTCTTCGAGATATTTGGCAGTGGATATGTTCATTTTTTCAACAAAATAACCACGCTATTAGAACGGTTTTTCGCAAATAACTCAAATAGTAAGTATTTTGTCGAAAAAACATTCTTAGCAAAAATATAGTCTGTAAAAAATTTAAAAAAATGGTGTATACGTCACGTCTCTACACCTAGTAAAAGCAGAATTATAGACAATGAAAAATAGGTTCATATTCGTCAAATTCCAAATGGAATACTTTAACGTGCAATAACCAAAAATGAAGCACATTTCGGGGAAAACTCATTATGGGCTATTCCACGCCTGTCTTGGATTATCGTGACAACGAATATTTTAGTGTGCAACATAAGAAGTGCGAAAATAAATGGCTCTAATAATTGTTCCAATAAACAACAATGTATTTTGCAATTTACTTTCGTTCTTCATAATTTGCACAGTAAAATATTCGTTGTCGCGATAATCCAAGACAGGCGTATGTTCGTGGAACAGGGTATACAACTTATTTAAAGTGTTTAAAAAAAGCTTCATTTTTGTTTTATAAAAAAAAATTCTAGCATCAGAATTAAACAAGTTGCTAAAAATAAAGTTAGCCCCTTTTGGTTTTGGTAAAAAAATCGAGAAAATCACCCCCTAATTAGTATCTTAAATTAACTTAATCGTTACGACTTCACAATATTCTTGACTCGTGTATATATTGTTTATATGATCTGTAAATTTCATCGGTTCAAAGTCCTTACTATTGAAAGGGCTGTAGTTAAAAGGGGTTGAACGAGTCACTGATCACGAATGTATGCAAATTTAGAAACACCAAATCTTAATGAATTTTTGTCTAACAGAAAAACAAAAAAATACGTGATATTCAGAAAAGCAAATCTGACTTTTTTTGTTTTTCGAGATTTTTGGTATCTCTAACAATTTTTAAGTTATTTTGAAAAAAAAAGCATATTTTTCAAAATTTAAATTTTTAAAAATTTTATTTTGAAACCACATTTTTTCAAAAATAAGCAATTTAAATCGATGAAACTTACAGATCATATAAACACAACATAAGTAAAATAATTTGTGGAGCGGTAACGATTAATTTCATTTAAGTTGCTAATTAGGGGTTGGTCCTCCCGATTTTTTTCGCAAAAACAAAAGGGACCAACTTTATTTTGAGCGTAACTTGCTTAAATTTAATGCTAGAAACTTTTTGTAAAAACAGAAATAAAGCTTTTTTTAAACACTTTAAAAAAGTAAATGGGTTTTCCCCAAAAAGTGCTTAATATTTTCGATATTTCACGTCGAAATATTCTATTTGAAATTTGGTGAATATGAATCTATTTTTCATTGGCTATAACTTTAGTTCTACGAGATCCAGAGAACTAACGCGTACACCATTTTTTTAACTTTTTTATAGGCTATATTTTTGCTAAGAACGTTTTTTTCGACAAAATACTTACTTTTTGAGTTATTTGCGAAAAACCGTCTAAAAATGTGGTTATTTTGTTGAAAAATGAACATATTCACTCACAAATAACTCGAAAAGTGTTGACTTGGCGAAAAAGCTCTATAGAACAAAAGTTACCGAAAATTAGTTTACCCATTTCCGGACTTATTTTGGACATATATTTTTTCTCCCCCAAGAGGGGGTGAAAGTCACCCCCAGAGCAAAAGCACACATCGGCACAATATCACTTTTTTCCTTTGACATGTAAGCTATACGCATTCCAAATTTCATGTCAATCCGAGCGGTTCTTTAAAATTTAGAGCAAAAACCGTGAAAGAATGGACTAATACAACATAACCACCTACTGAGAAATATGATATACGATTCTAGATATGATTACCGCTACTCAAATACAAAAGTAACAAAAGTAATCATAGTAATCAAAGTAACGAATACTGTAAATTATTACTTTATACAAAAGTAACGATTTGTAACGAATACTCGAAAGTAACTATAATCAACATCACTACAGTAGAGCTATGTTTTTATTTTCACGGTGCCAGTAGATGGCGCATAAATCGTTTAATTTTCAATATTTTTTTATGAAAATTGTTTGACGTGTACTTCTTTTTATAATAAATGCTCATGCAAATTTTCAAAACAATCGGTACAGTACTTTTTATTTTAGAAATTCCCAAAAAAGTACATACATGAATTTCGTATTTTTACACTAGGATAGCCCCTTAAGTACTATACTTTTACATGTTCCAATTATAAATAAAAATAAATTTTAGTTTTCAAGTTATAATTTTTTTAAAAAGACACTTTTTTTACCTACGAGACCTATGTAACCCCTTAAGACAAAATACTTCTGTCATTGAGTTGTTAAATAGAAGAGGATATTAACTCGTTCGCTGCCGTCTCAGTCACTATGGCCGAGAAATTAGTTTTCCCACTCATTTTCATGCCAGAGACACAATTCCTTGAATTTCTTAATATGGGTGACGTAAATTTCTTTCATAAGACTTCATTATCCATGATAACCTACTTGGTCCAAAGAACGAAAATTTTTCCCCACCTGTAATATACCACTTGGCCTGAACGTAAAAAACCATACAAAACACTGTGGCAGTGAACAAGTTAAATAGTTTCGAGTTAAAAATGAATAGAAATGTTGTCTTTTCACTCACCATAGCATCTAAATTGGGAAATATTTCCAACAAAAACTTCATTTGCTTTTCCTTCTCTAAAACCGAAGGATTCTTTGTAGTCCTCGGTGTATAGGAACCATTGAATTTCATAGTAACAATGCTGTTATTAGCAACTTGGACAGGAGTGACTGGCTGTGGCACTGACTGTTGTGCTGCGTTAGATACTGTATCACTTTTCTGGGCTAGACTTGAATTGGCCACTGAATCAGTGGATACTGATGTATCCACTTCGCTCCATTTCATTTCAGAAATTATTTCATTTTGTGGGGGCTCTGCCGTATTCACAGGATCAGTTGTTGTGGTTGTTGTTGTAGGGGCAGGTTGTGCTATATTTGCAGGTTCAGTTGTTTTGGTTGCTGTTTCAGGGTGTATTGTTTTGGTTGTTGTTTCAGTTTCGGTATCTGAATCCGACGAGACTGGCAAAATTCGACTTCGGGGTCTCGATTCAGATGATGGAGCTTAAATTAGAATTTTTAGAATTAGAAATATGCTTTATTGCCATTGAACATTTTAATAAAATCCATAAAATTATTTTATGGACAAAGCTTACAAAGAGTCAGAGAAAAAAAACAATAAATACAATTTACTGAAATTACATAAATCGTCAATATTATAAAATACCAGATAATGATATAAAACAAAAACAATATATTGCATAATTTATATAAATTGCAAATTGCATTATCAACCTTATAGGTCTGGATCCCATGTATGAAAAAAAAGTTGATTAATAGCAAGCTGAAAATTTGTTAATAGCTTAAGGGTGTCTATTCGGATAAACTTTGATATATCCCTTTCGTGACCGGCTGACACAATCGTGAGCTCATGTTTATGTGGATATCAATATCAAAATAAACATATTTTTACTAGGAAAGATGATATCAATATGTTGTGTCTATCGTGTATTATCAGAGTAACTGAAATTATTTAACGAATTCCCGCTTAGTTTGCAATAGAATACCCTTTAAAGAATGCTGTGTATTTTGACGACAAAACCGATAAAGGTAAGTAAAAGATATCTTGTTTTTTATAAGTGTTTATGTTATTGTAACGGGGTTGTGGTATAGATAAAGTTTCAACTTCAAGATTATAAATAAAATTTAAGAAATTATTGGTTTGTTTGTAGAGATCTTGTCCCGTAAAATTTGAATATCACGATAGTGAGTTGCCGTCACACATTCAATTTTCAAAGCAGGAAATTAAAATACTAAATATTTATTGGTGTGACTTTTTATTAATTTTTCTACATTTTAATCATAAAAGTAGTTTTTCTAATTATTACAGGTGTGCCTCTCACCCACGATTTGGCTCTAGAGGTGTGAAATGATGGTAACTAGTCCGAAATAGAAGATTTAGATGGCGAAAATGATGTTGCTTTTGACATTGAAATGTTTAAAAATAACACTGATGACAAGGATATTGAAGAAACTGTATTAGAAGAAGAACCTGTATTGAATGAAGAACCTGTTCCTTCAACGAGCTCTTCTTCAGCAAAGAGGCAATGGAAAGACATGACATTTCAGCAAAAAATGTTTGTTCTATTTTAGTTAGTATGTAATAGCATATTAAACAATTATAAAAATAATGTTTATTTAGCCCTAATGGTGTTTTACGTTTAATAAAAATTAATTTTTTCATACACTTACGATCCTGCATTCATAGAACATAAGCCCAGAGCACACGAACATGACATGTCATTTGTGACAGATTCAAACAATGATTTTTTTTTTCTGCATTTTTTACACTTTTTTAGATACCGTATATCATATTTATTCAAAGGGAAACTTCATTTTCACTCAAAAAAAATTCAGGCCTGAAAGGGATATGGGAACACTGGAACAGGGGCAGTTTTAATTGTGGAACAGGTTAATAATTTGAAACGGTCAGACCACGAAAACGGCACATTTATTTTGCCCAAAAGAATAGACTTAAACTCTCCGAACAGAGATTAAATTCTCATGCAAAAATCAGACTGCTATTTATCACCTGTCATAATTCCTGTCATTTGACATATTCTACATGTTCCACTCATTAAAACGCCCATTTGGTAATAAATAGCAGTCTGATTTTTGCATGAGAGTTTAATCTCTGTTCGGAGAGTTTAGTCTGTTCTGTCAGACAAAATACATGTGCCGTTTTCGTGGTCTGACCGTTCCAAATTTTTAACAATTAAAACTTCCCCTGTTCCAATATTCCCATATATCAAAGTTTGTCCGACTAGACACCCTTAAGCTATTAACAAATTTTCAGCTTGCTATTAATCAACTTTTTTTTCATACGCAGGATCCTGACCTATTAAGAACCAATAAGTTTAAGCTGCTGCATATGACACCCAAATATAAATAAAAGCACTGCTTGTACATAAAGGTACTATAATTTCTTAGTTATTCATTAAAAAACTCTTCTACTGAATAATATGGTCTCTCAGATAGATCGGCTTTTGCCATTTTATGGAACTTGGGTACAGATGTTGCAGATTTAAGTTGTAAAGGAAGATAATTGTATAGTTTTTTTTGCAGAATATAGATTTCTTTACTAACTCAGTGGAAAGGATCACTAAGTAGACATCAAAGGTTGAATTTCTGGTTTGTCTTGGAGTAGTCACGATAGGTCTTGCTGGAAAGACATGTATGTGTTTACGAATTAAGCAAACAGTTTCTAAAATATATAAAAAATGAAGTGTTAAATATATGAATGAATTTATCCATCTTCCCCCCAATGGTAAGAATGCAGTAACAGTTCAAATTTTTAAAAAATTACTGAAAACATATATTTTACCTGGATAAAAAATGAATATAAGACCGATGTGAAGTTATCCATAGATTCCATCCATAGATTTTTTTTTCAAAATATCGCAAAAATACTGGGACAATAGTACTACCAAGCAAGTATATTATTAAATTAAAGGAAACCAATAGTAAAACTTATACTTAATATAAAATTTTATATTAAAACCAATTTTCCACACTTTGCAGTTCATATTCTCAAAAAGCGAAGAAATACACTTTTTATTTTGGATTTTAATTTTCTTTATGAAATAATGCTTATTAATAAACAACATATCCAAAAATTGAGGAGGAGTGTTTTCACTTAACAGAAAAAATAAATTTTAAAGATTGTATGAGTGCGATTCTTATGGAGGAAACATGTCTTTGTTAAACACCGCAAAAACGGAGAATACACTTTTTATTTTGGATTTTAATTTTTTTTAAGAAAGTATGCTTATTAATAAATAACATATCCAAAAATTGAGGAGGAGTGTTTTCACTTAACAGAAAAAATAAATTTTAAAGATTCTATGTGTGCGATTCTTATGGAGGAAACATGTCTTTGTTAAACACCGCAAAAACGGAGAATACACTTTTTATTTTGGATTTTAATTTTTTTTAAGAAAGTATGCTTATTAATAAACAACATATCCAAAAATTGAGGAGGAGTGTTTTCACTTAAGAAAAAAAATAATTTTTAAAGATTGTACGTGTGTGATTCTTATAGACGAGACACATGTCGTAGTTAATCACCTCAAAAACGGAGAAATACACTTTTTATTTTAAATTTTAATTTTTTTTAAGAAAGTATGCTTATTAATAAACAACATATCCAAAAATTGAGGAGGAGTGTTTTCACTTAAGAAAAAAAATTATTTTTAAAGATTGTACGTTTGTGATTCTTATGGACGAGATATGTCGTAGTTAATCACCTCAAAAACGGAGAATACACTTTTTATTTTGGATTTTAATTTTTTTTAAGAAAGTATGCTTATTAATAAATAACATATCCAAAAATTGAGGAGGAGTGTTTTCACTTAACAGAAAAAATAAATTTTAAAGATTGTATGTGTGCGATTCTTATTGAGGAAACATGTCTTTGTTAAACACCGCAAAAACGGAGAATACACTTTTTATTTTGGATTTTAATTTTTTTTAAGAAAGTATGCTTATTAATAAACAACATATCCAAAAATTGAGGAGGAGTGTTTTCACTTAAGAAAAAAAATAATTTTTAAAGTTTGTACGTGTGTGATTCTTATAGACGAGACACATGTCGTAGTTAATCACCTCAAAAACGGAGAATACACTTTTTATTTTGGATTTTAATTTTTTTTAAGAAAGTATGCTTATTAATAAACAACATATCCAAAAATTGAGGAGGAGTGTTTTCACTTAAGAAAAAAAATAATTTTTAAAGATTGTACGTTTGTGATTCTTATGGACGAGACATGTCGTAGTTAATCACCTCAAAAACGGAGAAATACACTTTTTATTTTGGATTTTAATTTTTTTTCATAAAGCATGCTTATTAATAAACAACATATCCAAAAATTGAGGAGGAGTGTTTTCACTTAAGAAAAAAAATAATTTTTAAAGATTGTACGTGTGTGATTCTTATAGACGAGACACATGTCGTAGTTAATCACCTCAAAAACGGAGAAATACACTTTTTATTTTAAATTTTAATTTTTTTTAAGAAAGTATGCTTATTAATAAACAACATATCCAAAAATTGAGGAGGAGTGTTTTCACTTAAGAAAAAAAATAATTTTTAAAGATTGTACGTTTGTGATTCTTATGGACGAGACATGTCGTAGTTAATCACCTCAAAAACGGAGAATACACTTTTTATTTTGGATTTTAATTTTTTTTAAGAAAGTATGCTTATTAATAAACAACATATCCAAAAATTGAGGAGGAGTGTTTTCACTTAAGAAAAAAAATTATTTTTAAAGATTGTACGTTTGTGATTCTTATGGACGAGATATGTCGTAGTTAATCACCTCAAAAACGGAGAATACACTTTTTATTTTGGATTTTAATTTTTTTTAAGAAAGTATGCTTATTAATAAATAACATATCCAAAAATTGAGGAGGAGTGTTTTCACTTAACAGAAAAAATAAATTTTAAAGATTGTATGTGTGCGATTCTTATTGAGGAAACATGTCTTTGTTAAACACCGCAAAAACGGAGAATACACTTTTTATTTTGGATTTTAATTTTTTTTAAGAAAGTATGCTTATTAATAAACAACATATCCAAAAATTGAGGAGGAGTGTTTTCACTTAAGAAAAAAAATAATTTTTAAAGTTTGTACGTGTGTGATTCTTATAGACGAGACACATGTCGTAGTTAATCACCTCAAAAACGGAGAATACACTTTTTATTTTGGATTTTAATTTTTTTTAAGAAAGTATGCTTATTAATAAACAACATATCCAAAAATTGAGGAGGAGTGTTTTCACTTAAGAAAAAAAATAATTTTTAAAGATTGTACGTTTGTGATTCTTATGGACGAGACATGTCGTAGTTAATCACCTCAAAAACGGAGAAATACACTTTTTATTTTGGATTTTAATTTTTTTTCATAAAGCATGCTTATTAATAAACAACATATCCAAAAATTGAGGAGGAGTGTTTTCACTTAAGAAAAAAAATAATTTTTAAAGATTGTACGTGTGTGATTCTTATAGACGAGACACATGTCGTAGTTAATCACCTCAAAAACGGAGAAATACACTTTTTATTTTAAATTTTAATTTTTTTTAAGAAAGTATGCTTATTAATAAACAACATATCCAAAAATTGAGGAGGAGTGTTTTCACTTAAGAAAAAAAATAATTTTTAAAGATTGTACGTTTGTGATTCTTATGGACGAGACATGTCGTAGTTAATCACCTCAAAAACGGAGAATACACTTTTTATTTTGGATTTTAATTTTTTTTAAGAAAGTATGCTTATTAATAAATAACATATCCAAAAATTGAGGAGGAGTGTTTTCACTTAACAGAAAAAATAAATTTTAAAGATTGTATGTGTGCGATTCTTATGGAGGAAACATGTCTTAGTTAATCACCGCAAAAACGGAGAATACACTTTTTATTTTGGATTTTAATTTTTTTTAAGAAAGTATGCTTATTAATAAACAACATATCCAAAAATTGAGGAGGAGTGTTTTCACTTAACAGAAAAAATAAATTTTAAAGATTCTATGTGTGCGATTCTTATGGAGGAAACATGTCTTTGTTAAACACCGCAAAAACGGAGAATACACTTTTTATTTTGGATTTTAATTTTTTTTAAGAAAGTATGCTTATTAATAAACAACATATCCAAAAATTGAGGAGGAGTGTTTTCACTTAAGGAAAAAAATAATTTTTAAAGATTGTACGTGTGTGATTCTTATAGACGAGACACATGTCGTAGTTAATCACCTCAAAAACGGAGAAATACACTTTTTATTTTAAATTTTAATTTTTTTTAAGAAAGTATGCTTATTAATAAACAACATATCCAAAAATTGAGGAGGAGTGTTTTCACTTAAGAAAAAAAATTATTTTTAAAGATTGTACGTTTGTGATTCTTATGGACGAGATATGTCGTAGTTAATCACCTCAAAAACGGAGAATACACTTTTTATTTTGGATTTTAATTTTTTTTAAGAAAGTATGCTTATTAATAAATAACATATCCAAAAATTGAGGAGGAGTGTTTTCACTTAACAGAAAAAATAAATTTTAAAGATTGTATGTGTGCGATTCTTATTGAGGAAACATGTCTTTGTTAAACACCGCAAAAACGGAGAATACACTTTTTATTTTGGATTTTAATTTTTTTTAAGAAAGTATGCTTATTAATAAACAACATATCCAAAAATTGAGGAGGAGTGTTTTCACTTAAGAAAAAAAATAATTTTTAAAGATTCTATGTGTGCGATTCTTATGGAGGAAACATGTCTTTGTTAAACACCGCAAAAACGGAGAATACACTTTTTATTTTGGATTTTAATTTTTTTTAAGAAAGTATGCTTATTAATAAACAACATATCCAAAAATTGAGGAGGAGTGTTTTCACTTAAGGAAAAAAATAATTTTTAAAGATTGTACGTGTGTGATTCTTATAGACGAGACACATGTCGTAGTTAATCACCTCAAAAACGGAGAAATACACTTTTTATTTTAAATTTTAATTTTTTTTAAGAAAGTATGCTTATTAATAAACAACATATCCAAAAATTGAGGAGGAGTGTTTTCACTTAAGAAAAAAAATTATTTTTAAAGATTGTACGTTTGTGATTCTTATGGACGAGATATGTCGTAGTTAATCACCTCAAAAACGGAGAATACACTTTTTATTTTGGATTTTAATTTTTTTTAAGAAAGTATGCTTATTAATAAATAACATATCCAAAAATTGAGGAGGAGTGTTTTCACTTAAGAAAAAAAATAATTTTTAAAGATTGTACGTTTGTGATTCTTATGGACGAGACATGTCGTAGTTAATCACCTCAAAAACGGAGAATACACTTTTTATTTTGGATTTTAATTTTTTTTAAGAAAGTATGCTTATTAATAAATAACATATCCAAAAATTGAGGAGGAGTGTTTTCACTTAACAGAAAAAATAAATTTTAAAGATTGTATGTGTGCGATTCTTATGGAGAAAACATGTCTTAGTTAATCACCGCAAAAACGGAGAATACACTTTTTATTTTGGATTTTAATTTTTTTTAAGAAAGTATGCTTATTAATAAACAACATATCCAAAAATTGAGGAGGAGTGTTTTCACTTAACAGAAAAAATAAATTTTAAAGATTCTATGTGTGCGATTCTTATGGAGGAAACATGTCTTTGTTAAACACCGCAAAAACGGAGAATACACTTTTTATTTTGGATTTTAATTTTTTTTAAGAAAGTATGCTTATTAATAAACAACATATCCAAAAATTGAGGAGTGTTTTCACTTAAGAAAAAAAATAATTTTTAAAGATTGTATGTGTGCGATTCTTATTGAGGAAACATGTCTTTGTTAAACACCGCAAAAACGGAGAATACACTTTTTATTTTGGATTTTAATTTTTTTTAAGAAAGTATGCTTATTAATAAACAACATATCCAAAAATTGAGGAGGAGTGTTTTCACTTAAGAAAAAAAATAATTTTTAAAGTTTGTACGTGTGTGATTCTTATAGACGAGACACATGTCGTAGTTAATCACCTCAAAAACGGAGAATACACTTTTTATTTTAAATTTTAATTTTTTTAAAGAAAGTATGCTTATTAATAAACAACATATCCAAAAATTGAGGAGGAGTGTTTTCACTTGAGAAAAAAAATAATTTTTAAAGATTGTACGTTTGTGATTCTTATGGACGAGACATGTCGTAGTTAATCACCTCAAAAACGGAGAAATACACTTTTTATTTTGGTTTTTAATTTTTTTCCTTAAAGCATGCTTATTAATAAACAACATATCCAAAAATTGAGGAGGAGTGTTTTCACTTAAGAAAAAAAATAATTTTTAAAGATTGTACGTGTGTGATTCTTATAGACGAGACACATGTCGTAGTTAATCACCTCAAAAACGGAGAAATACACTTTTTATTTTAAATTTTAATTTTTTTTAAGAAAGTATGCTTATTAATAAACAACATATCCAAAAATTGAGGAGGAGTGTTTTCACTTAAGAAAAAAAATAATTTTTAAAGATTGTACGTTTGTGATTCTTATGGACGAGACATGTCGTAGTTAATCACCTCAAAAACGGAGAATACACTTTTTATTTTGGATTTTAATTTTTTTTAAGAAAGTATGCTTATTAATAAATAACATATCCAAAAATTGAGGAGGAGTGTTTTCACTTAACAGAAAAAATAAATTTTAAAGATTGTATGTGTGCGATTCTTATGGAGGAAACATGTCTTAGTTAATCACCGCAAAAACGGAGAATACACTTTTTATTTTGGATTTTAATTTTTTTTAAGAAAGTATGCTTATTAATAAACAACATATCCAAAAATTGAGGAGTGTTTTCACTGAAGAAAAAAAATAATTTTTAAAGTTTGTACGTGTGTGATTCTTATAGACGAGACACATGTAATCACCTCAAAAACGGAGAAATACACTTTTTATTTTGGATTTTAATTTTTTTTAAGAAAGTATGCTTATTAATAAACAACATATCCAAAAATTGAGGAGGAGTGTTTTCACGTAACAGAAAAAATAAATTTTAAAGATTGTAAGTGTGCGATTCTTATTGAGGAAACATGTCTTTGTTAAACACCGCAAAAACGGAGAATACACTTTTTATTTTGGATTTTAATTTTTTTTAAGAAAGTATGCTTATTAGTAAACAATATATCCAAAAATTGAGGAGGAGTGTTTTCACTTAAGAAAAAAAAATAATTTTTAAAGTTTGTACGTGTGTGATTCTTATGGACGAGACATGTCGTAGTTAATCACCTCAAAAACGGAGAAATACACTTTTTATTTTGGATTTTAATTTTTTTTCATAAAGCATGCTTATTAATAAACAACATATCCAAAAATTGAGGAGGAGTGTTTTCACTTAAGAAAAAAAATAATTTTTAAAGATTGTACGTGTGTGATTCTTATAGACGAGACACATGTCGTAGTTAATCACCTCAAAAACGGAGTAATACACTTTTTATTTTAAATTTTAATTTTTTTAAGAAAGTATGCTTATTAATAAACAACATATCCAAAAATTGAGGAGGAGTGTTTTCACTTAAGAAAAAAAATAATTTTTAAAGATTGTACGTTTGTGATTCTTATGGACGAGACATGTCGTAGTTAATCACCTCAAAAACGGAGAATACACTTTTTATTTTGGATTTTAATTTTTTTTAAGAAAGTATGCTTATTAATAAACAACATATCCAAAAATTGAGGAGGAGTGTTTTCACTTAACAGAAAAAATAAATTTTAAAGATTCTATGTGTGCGATTCTTATGGAGGAAACATGTCTTTGTTAAACACCGCAAAAACGGAGAATACACTTTTTATTTTGGATTTTAATTTTTTTTTAAGAAAGTATGCTTATTAATAAACAACATATCCAAAAATTGAGGAGGAGTGTTTTCACTTAAGAAAAAAAATAATTTTTAAATTTTGTACGTGTGTGATTCTTATAGACGAGACACATGTCGTAGTTAATCACCTCAAAAACGGAGAATACACTTTTTATTTTTGATTTTAATTTTTCTTATGAAAGAAATTAAACCAATAATAAATAACATATCCAAAAATTGAGAAAGATTGTTTTATTTTTTTTATTTATTAGATATTCAAAAATTGAAGAGCGTTTATAGTTAAAAAATTTGCATGTTGGCATATATACTAAGTACTTTGAATAAAAAGTGCAACACCTCTGATTTCAACGGATTTTATTGAAATTTTCACAGACGTCGTAATGAAGTTAACTCATTACTAAGTAACTTTTTTAATTGTTTTATAAAACTTTTTTTGAATTTTTTTTTAACTATTTAAGCTTATAAAACTTATTTATTGGTTTTTTGGATATTAATGTGATGATGAATAATATTTTTAGTGTGGGAAACACTCCCTTTATTTTTATTTGACTAGTATTCTTGTGAATTATGATTTACCCAACCATTGTACCATTAGCTGTTAAACTCTTATTGAATAATTATTATTACTCATAAAAGAATTTACCTAAGCTTGTATGCAATCTGCCGGTATAATACCATTTTTGAGAAATGACAAAACCGATTTCTTTTGAAAGTATTGATCAGCTTAAAGAAAATCTTGGTTATTTATTACTTATTCAAATTTTAGTTTTCTGCATTTTTGAAATGAATTTAAATAAATGACAAATGCCATAGTCTAATCCTACTTTTAGAGGGGCATTGTATTCATATTGTAGCTGATTAAATATATTCCTACACCTAGCTTTAACCGCCCAGGTAGTTTGTTATTAATCACCCTT
Organism: Diabrotica virgifera virgifera; assembly: GCF_917563875.1. Lineage (NCBI taxonomy): Eukaryota > Metazoa > Arthropoda > Insecta > Coleoptera > Chrysomelidae > Diabrotica > Diabrotica virgifera. Next base: position 6,282,994 of record NC_065449.1, on the reverse strand, counting down.
TATTTTAAGAGATTAGTTTTTGAACAGTACTTTTGTAACTTTCCAACCCATAGGATTAAGGGATTTAACATGTTTCTGCTAATAACAATAATTGTTCGAAAACCTATAAAATCTCTGATAGAATACTTTTATTTAGTTTTAAACTCTGTTGTTGTACGGAATCTTCGCGACAGTCAGGTGCTTTTCTCGGGCGTTTAGTCCATCTTATTAAATTTATTTCTTTACTTTCGCAATTTTTTTATAATCAGTTTTGTCACTGTAGTGTCTGTACTTAGTATTTACGTTAGTTTATGTGTAGTGTAAAGTGACTTATTATAGAAAAATAAAGTTCAAGTCGTCCTAGATCACACCAATCAAAAGAATTAGGATCTCCTTCCTATGGTAATACTCCACTTGGCTCTAAACCTCACATCCCAGTCAGTCTAGTGTTTTAGGGTAAAAATTTTTATAACTGCAGCCTTCTAAAGTACCGCATTGATTTTTATGAAATTCGACAAGGAGCTTATTTGACTTTCGTCTTCAAAAGTTATAAATTATTATCTTATATAATGTGCTATACATATTATGTGCTTTTTGCTTTTAAGGGGTAATAACAACTACCCTCTCTGACAGAAGATTAAAAACTACAGATTTATGTATTATTTATTAAAGATGTACATCATGTTTAAATATGTGTAATAATTATTTGTTTATCTTATCGAATATAGATTTGGGATACATTTCAAATTTTCGACCCTTAAAACTACCTTTCAGATCAACATTTACAAAAAAAACTACGGATTGAACGAGTTTAATGTTGCATTTTTAATGACTGTTCGTCCACATTTGTTTAGATAAAGGTATGCTATAGGTATCATACATAAAAAAATTGAAATGCCTACATCTACCGTTCTTTTTATATTTAATATATTGAAGATGCTCGAAAGTCCGATTACGGGCAGACAGGTTTTTTTAAGTTTTGATATTAATACAAAGTTTTTTGGGAATAATACCACATAAAATTGAAAAATATTCTTTATTTGTATATGTACCGCCGAAGCGAGTACATTCAGAAAAATAATAAAGATAATAATAAAATTAATAAATAAAAAAATAAGAACAAAGAAAAACATTCAGAACAATATTTTGATATTAAAATAAATTATTTTTAACATCTTTTTGCACATTTGTTTAGATAAAGAAATGCTATAGGATAAATAAAGAAATTGGAATGTCTTTATTTACCATTAATTTGATATTAAAACAAATTCCTTTTTAAATTTTCCTGCACATTTTTTTAGGTAAGGTATGCTATATGATATATAAAAAATTGTAATGCCCATATCTACTATTATTATTTTAAACTTAGATGACAGGAATGATGAAGGTACTAATTGATTTAAAATTAACTATGAAGAGCAAACTTTTTTAAAATATTACTTTACGATACAATAGACAATTACTCTATGATTCAATAGACAAAAGTATGCTTCTGGGACTGGGTCGTTATTATCGGGGCAGGTAAAAACGGAAAATTTGAAAACTCAAGGCCGGTATATAGCGTACATGAAATTACTAATAATCAACTTTAGAAAAACCCAAAAAGAGAAAGTGCATAAGCCTTTATTTTGTTTAGTGGGGACTGAGTTTCTTCAAAATATGTGTTTGTCAGTAAATTTATAAATTCTGGTAGACATAGGCATTCTAATTTTTTAGTAGTGAACATTTTATCGGACAAAGTTTGTAGTGAATATACTGTTTTTTTTTTAATTTTTTAAACATTGTAGTTGTGTTTTCTATCGCTTGGTAGAGCAAAGTTTATTTTACTGTCTTGTGTGTTAAAAGCAAGGGTTGTAAAAATGAATAACAGTTTTGATATTGCCTTAAGTGAATATTTTTACTCAAAAAACGTTTCTTTGCATAATCTTTTAAGGTGTAGAACGTCAGACAGTCTAATAGCCGAGGCAGCTTTAAATTTGTGTGGTGCAGATTCCCCTCTGAATAGACTAAAAATATTTAAAAAATGTTCCAACACGAATTCAAACTTTTACAAAACATATTCGTGTCTTATACAACAACAAAAAAACGAAGTAGTGGATATTTATAATAATAATAATATAACTTTTTCTAGTGAGGATCTAATTAATAATGTCGATTTAAATAATTCGTTTGATGTACATCCTGAAGTATTTAACAATATGTCCTTTTTTGAAACTACCGTTAATGCCCCCTCCGAGACAAACACAAACAATTTGTCACAAACACCATTGGCAAATTTTGATATAGCAGACATTTCTTGTTTGGATAAATCTGTTACTATGGATAAAACTTTAAATATTTCTCATGATAACAATATTATCGATCCAGAGATCAAGAAATTTTATAACATACACCAAACACAACGCGAAGCATTATTAATTCCCGTAAGTTCACGAAATATACATCCCAACACATTAATAGTTAACTCTACTTGTTCAGTGTTTGAAGGAACATTTTTGTTAAATAAGCAAGAGTTTTCTACAATATATGATAAAAAATCAAAAAAATTTAAGCCAAAATTATACAGTTTTACAATAAGAGAAAACTTTAAGAAAGTAAATAATATTTGTATTTTATGCATCAAGGGTTGCAATTATCTAAAAGGTAAAATTATTATTTACGGTTATTGCTCACAACCCGATTGTAAAAAATTTAAAATCATTTGTAAAATAAGTTCCAAGCCTAAATGCCCATGTATACAGTAATTCTATTAATTTTTTTCACGGTAGTCAATTGACATCCCAAGTTCGAGGAGTTGAAAGAATATTACTTGGTGACCGATTACTGCCAAACACAGCTTTCAACATCAGAAATGATGATATTAATAACTGCTGCTATGGAGTAGAACACTCTAAAAATTTAAATATGATTAAGAGTGATGTAGTATACAGGAAAGTTAAATCTGAGGCTAATGCCAGAAATGATAGATTAAGGGATGATCTTACCGACATAATTCAAATGCAAAAAGAAAATAAAAATTATATTCCTTATACATTTAGGGTGTGCACATTAAGTAGGGAACAGTTATATTTTGTTAAAAATAATAATAGGTTTAATGTATCTTCAATACATATAGACGCAACTGGTTCAGTCGTTAGAAAACCTTTTGCAGATTCAAAGAGAATACTATATTATGCCGGTGTTGCTCAGTTAAATACAAAAAAAATTGTACCTCTTTTGGAAATGGTAACTAATAGCCATGATATTGGAAACATTTCATCATGGTTAAATGAATATAGACATTATTGTTTAAGAAATAATGTACACTGGCCTGCATTTAAAGTAGCAACCAGTGATTTTAGTGTGGCAATTTTAAATTCAATTTGCGAAGCTTGGAATTTATTAACGTTACAAGACTACTGTAAACTATTGTATAGGTCAGTTACAGATAAAACAGTCGATTTAAGTAAAATAATAATTATTAAACTCTGCTGTGCACACATGATAAAACTAGTCTCTCGTGACATCAACACATACTTTTTAAAATCTGCTTCCGATACAAAATCTTTAATAAAAGAAATTATTGCTACTTTATTTAATATAATTTCCTTTAATGACATTGAAACAGTGCTAAACTGTTTTTTCTATCTTTTGGCAAGTCCTCAAATTACCCAAGAAACTAAGATGATAACAAATAAATTACTATCAGTACTAACATCATACAAAATTACTAACTCAGAAATTATTGCTGAGAGTAAAATCAGTGATGACAATTTATCATATTTTTACAACAATAATACGCTGCCTTCAAGTTCTGCCTTTTATTCAAACAACTTATTTTATATATACTTTAAAAATATGTTTGACGCGGTTCTAGAAGGACATGAGAACTTAAATAAGACTGAAACAGAAAATCCGTTTTATAACCCAGAATTTGGGTCTTACTTTATCCAGCACTATATTCCATTCTTACCATTGTGGAGTGGAATTTTTCATGGCAGAACAAGCAACGCTCCCGTAGAAAACTACTTTGGGTTATTAAAAAATAATATATTAAATAATAATTTACATTTAAAATGTTCACGTTTTGTACGGAAGGTACGTCACTACGTTTTAAGCCAATATAGAGAACATAAATATAAAATAAAAAGAATTAGATGCGCTTCCAAGTTACGTACTAAAATTTAAAAAAAAAGGAAATGAGAAGCAAAATAAAATAGAAGAAACGTGGTGTAAAAGAAAGAAAAGCATGCACACTTATTTTAAACAACAATTAATTAAGAAATATTTTGAGAACACCAAGGCAATAATAGAAAATGTACACAGTCAAAAAACTCCAAATATCAAAGAAACAGACCACGAATACTATATAAAAACACATGATTTTATTTACCCCTGTTATGCAAATGGCGATTACGCAATAACAAAGTTTAACGACGAGTTATTGTTCTATACCAGTTTTTCTTACCTAGCGGCAAGTAAACAAAACTGTACAGACATGTGGTTGGACAATTTTCTCGTGGATTATGTTTTAAACATTTTTCGAAATAGCAAAAATCACATAAAAATTTTCTTCAGTTACACGGTTGAGAAAATACTAAGAGGACTGGAAAAATGGTCAATAAATAGTCAGATTTTGTTCTTTCCAATACTTGTACTAAACCATTGGATGGTGATGAAAATCGATACTTGCAACAAATCTGCAGAGTTTTATGATCCACGTGGTAATAACAGTAAAAAAGGAAAATATTACTTTTATAGAATAATGTCAATGTGTACAAATACGGGCGATAATGTTGCTGCAGATTTCACTTTTAGTTTTAATAACATGCATCCAGTTCAAACAGATTCTTGGAATTGTGGTGTGTTCACACTGTATTATTGCGAAACTAATATAAAAAAAATTTTAGTTGATAAAAATTTTAATCCGAAACTATACAGAAAATATTTAGAGTACCTTATTATTACAACAACCGAAAATATAACTACAAAATGTGTGCATTGTGGAAAAAGTAATTGCGAAAAAGAGTGCAAAAAATGTAAGCGATTTTCTCACCGTCAGTGTATACAACAAAATAAAATAACATCGTCATGCTCCTATGTATAAAATTACAAATAAAACAGGTCTGGGTTTTTGCTTTGAAATTTCGTTTTTCCTAAAAAATCGAATGGGGTGCGACTAAGGGTTCAGTTCACGTCTGGCAGCCCCGTTTAAACAGGAAACCCTTAACACTAATTAAAACAATAATTTTTGGATATGTTGTTTATTAATAAGCATACTTTCTTAAAAAAAATTAAAATCCAAAATAAAAAGTGTATTTCTCCGTTTTTGAGGTGATTAACTACGACATGTGTCTCGTCTATAAGAATCACACACGTACAAACTTTAAAAATTATTTTTTTTCTTAAGTGAAAACACTCCTCCTCAATTTTTGGATATATTGTTTACTAATAAGCATACTTTCTTAAAAAAAATTAAAATCCAAAATAAAAAGTGTATTCTCCGTTTTTGCGGTGTTTAACAAAGACATGTTTCCTCCATAAGAATCGCACACATACAATCTTTAAAATTTATTTTTTCTGTTAAGTGAAAACACTCCTCCTCAATTTTTGGATATGTTATTTATTAATAAGCATACTTTCTTAAAAAAAATTAAAATCCAAAATAAAAAGTGTATTCTCCGTTTTTGAGGTGATTAACTACGACATGTCTCGTCCATAAGAATCACAAACATACAATCTTTAAAAATTATTTTTTTTCTTAAGTGAAAACACTCCTCCTCAATTTTTGGATATGTTGTTTATTAATAAGCATACTTTCTTAAAAAAAATTAAAATCCAAAATAAAAAGTGTATTTCTCCGTTTTTGAGATGATTAACTACGACATGTGTCTCGTCTATAAGAATCACACACGTACAAACTTTAAAAATTATTTTTTTTCTTAAGTGAAAACACTCCTCAATTTTTTGGATATGTTGTTTATTAATAAGCATACTTTCTTAAAAAAAATTAAAATCCAAAATAAAAAGTGTATTCTCCGTTTTTGCAGTGATTAACTAAGACATGTTTCCTCCATAAGAATCGCACACATACAATCTTTAAAATTTATTTTTTCTGTTAAGTGAAAACACTCCTCCTCAATTTTTGGATATGTTGTTTATTAATAAGCATACTTTCTTAAAAAAAATTAAAATCCAAAATAAAAAGTGTATTCTCCGTTTTTGAGGTGATTAACTACGACATGTCTCGTCCATAAGAATCACAAACGTACAATCTTTAAAAATTATTTTTTTTCTTAAGTGAAAACACTCCTCCTCAATTTTTGGATATGTTGTTTAATAATAAGCATAATTTCTTAAAAAAAATTAAAATCCAAAATAAAAAGTGTATTTCTCCGTTTTTGAGGTGATTAACTACGACATGTGTCTCGTCTATAAGAATAACAAACGTACAATCTTTAAAAATTATTTTTTTTCTTAAATGAAAACACTCCTCCTCAATTTTTGGATATGTTGTTTATTAATAAGCATACTTTCTTAAAAAAAATTAAAATCCAAAATAAAAAGTGTATTTCTCCGTTTTTGAGGTGATTAACTACGACATGTGTCTCGTCTATAAGAATCACACACGTACAATCTTTAAAATTTATTTATTCTGTTAAGTGAAAACACTCCTCCTCAATTTTTGGATATGTTGTTTATTAATAAGCATTATTTCATAAAGAAAATTAAAATCCAAAATAAAAAGTGTATTTCTTCGCTTTTTGAGAATATGAACTGCAAAGTGTGGAAAATTGGTTTTAATATAAAATTTTATATTAAGTATAAGTTTTACTATTGGTTTCCTTTAATTTAATAATATACTTGCTTGGTAGTACTATTGCCCCAGTATTTTTGCGATATTTTGAAAAAAAAAATCTATGGATGGAATCTATGGATAACTTCACATCGGTGAATATAAGTCTGTCTTGTATATGGCATGTATTGTATATTGTATGTTACATTTAATTAAGCAAATTCATATTTAAATATTGTTAGTAGGATTTCTATTTCAATAAAGAATTTCAATTTCAATGATTAAAATCCAGTGCTCTTTTTTGCAATTTAAAAATAACATTGTAGACTAAGAGCCGCTATAGGTGAAATTTCTTAATCATTTTAGGCACGATGGGACCCTATAACTTAAATAGTAGAACCTAAAAGAAAACGTTTGAACACTGTGCCGTCACTTTTCAGTGGCACATGCGTCGACAGTGGCGCATCAAACTTTCCACTTATGGATGGGATAAATAAATTAAAAGTTACCCTCCCTTACTAACAGAATTAAATTTTTTTTTATTTTTTTAAGTTCTATGTCATTAACACATAGGATTCAGCGTAATTTTAACCCACCACCCCCTTCCCCCTGCACCCACCGTCAAAAACTTCATTTTTCGTTTTTATTTTTTTTGGTGGAATGCAATCAATTTTACAATTTCAAAAAATTCACACCCATAGCTGAGGCTTTTATAAAACATGCCTATTTTTATAGACCCATAGGTAGAGTGTACATAACCTCAAAAAATGAAAAGAAATTTTTTTTTTCAAAAAAGCGTTTAACTTTTTTTGAGGAATAGCCGCAGGTCTAATTTTTTCTTAATTTTGTGTGTTTTATCAAACACTATATTTTTAATTTTTTTCAGATTTTTCCGTAAGCCTCCCCACCTTCAAAAATCCGAAAAACTGTTTTTTGGGGGGTTTTTCCCTATTTTATAGACTTCATAATATATCAAATAAATTTTATTTTTATAGGTTATATGTAACTTGAAGTAACTGAGTCCTTTAGAATATTTAAAAATCAGAAAAACACGTTCAAACCCCCCAAAACCCCCTTAAAAAACAGTTTTTTGGATTTTTGAAGGTGACCAGCATTACAGAAAAATCTGAAAAAAATTAGAAATATAGTGTTTGATAAAATACACAAGACTAAGAAAAAATTAGATCTGCAGCTATCCCCCAAAAAAAGTTATATATTTCCAAAAAAAAAATTTTTTAAATTTTGATGGTGGGGGCAGGGAGAAGGGGGTGGTGGTTTAGAATTACGATGAATCTTATGTCTTAATCACACAGAACTTAAAAAATTGAAAAAAATTAAATTCTGGTAATGAGGGAGGGTATTTTTTAATTTATATATCCCGTCCATAAGTGGAAAGTTTGATGCGCCACTGTAGACGCATGCGCCACTGAAAAGTGACGGCACAGTGCTCAAACGTTTTCTTTTAGGTTCTACTATTTAAGTTATAGGGTCCCGTCGTGCCTAAAATGATTAAGAAATTTCACCTATAGCGGCTCTTAGTCTATTGGATTGGGCAGCTGTAACAGAACTCCAAAAAGGACTACAATATCGAAGATGAGGCTCAAACAAAGAAAAATGATATTCTGGAAGATGATAAATTGATTTCCTTCGAAACAGATCTTATTGCATAGCTAGCTGAGGCTAGTTTCTTAATTAACAAATCAATATGAAGGGACCATTTAACCCTTTCAGTCACCATGTTCGTTTAAACAAACATATAAACAAACATAAACTTTTAAGCCCCAACAATTGCTAATTCCCATTTTTTACGTTGAATCACTGATCATCTGTACGTTGTACTAGGTATGATAATGTTTATGGGCAAAATTTGTTGTTTATAAATCTTTAAAAATCATATATTTCAACCTCCAAGTTTTATATTTTTATCTTTTGCCAACAAAAACTCTTGACTGAAAGGGCTAAGGTTGTTGTGTAAAAAAATAGCAAGAAATTTTACAAAATCAAGGGTACTGATCTGGCTTATTCAGAAGCAAGGGTTGAAGAGCTTCTTTATAGGATAATGCTACTGTTTTATGTACGTAAAAACGAGAGAGCAAAAAAAGAGAGTAAATTAGAGTCAGACCAGGTATAAATAATTAAAAACTGGTTGTCTAGTAATATTCCGAAACAAACTCGCAGCACCTTATGCCGGAAACACTAAATACACCAACATAAATGCATATAATTACGCTGATATTGCAAAATTAGAAACAATGAAATTAAGTATTTGAACTTACAAGAACTGAGACTGAGACCATCTTGTGTAAGTAGCGGTTTCTTTTGATACCGAAAATCACGAAGACTTTTTACGTTAGGACCTCCTTCATCAGACATGTTCTTCTGGTTTAAAAAGAGGTACTTAGTTAATAAAACTTTAAACCTCCATTAATTGCACTCTACCTCTACAGAAAAATACCAAAAACCTTATCCAGCCTACAGAACTCAGAACTACAACAGACAGAACGATGTACGTGAATGTGAAAGATGTCAGTTTGAGTTTATTTCTTTTTAAAATGTCAGACAATGGCAGCAATGCCTTTCAAATGTAAAATCTAAATTCTACATTTTCATTGGTTGTTTATTGAAGGAGTAAAATACAAACTGCTTTCTTTTTATCAAAATTTATATGTGCATAACAATATCTATAAAAATTAAATTCTTTCCAGTCATTTTTTTTTATTTAAATTATTTAAATATTATATTCAATGTTTGCATCTTGAAACAAATAAATGTGATTGGCGTTACTATGGAAACCGATTTTTAATAAATATTTCCATTCATTTTAGGTTGCCTGCCTGTCAATTTGACGTTTTGTGAATTGTAATTTGACATTCGTTGTCAGTAAGTGACACTAGTGACAGTGACACTGGCGACACCTGACACCTGACACCCACATCTACAAGTTTATTTTTTGGATTTCTTTGTTGATAATAAATTTGTAATCATCTGTGAATGGAAACAATAAGTTCGAACTTTATCACATAATATTACAAGTTATGACTCATTTTTATTATAACTAACGAGAAATTCCATTTAATAAAATTTTGTTTTGATTAAAAATGTATGTCCCTAAAGAAAATCCCGAAAGCAATGGGGAAGAGAGTGATACTGAAAGTGTCTATGAAGATGAAGACGAGACGACTAGAATTCTTCCTCCTGAGGGTAATTATTTAATGAATTGTTAAGAAAATATGTAATGACATTTCTTTTTTATATAACAATAAAACACTGAAGACTTTTGTTTTCAATGTTTCCACCAAATTGTACTTAAGTCTATATTTAAAGATCAGGATAAATCTCTTGTTAATAATTAGCGTCCTTGGTGTGATACCCAGTGTTTGAGAGTCTGATTTGTGACTTTTTAACTCATTTACCCGAGCCTAAACTTATCAATCAACAATTTGGGTTTAGACTCCGTATAGTTGAACCTATTAGTTTATGTAGATTTTTATTTAACTCCCTGGAGAAAGGATATCAAGTTGATACAATTTACACTGATTTCTCCAAGGCGTTCCACAAGGGGTGTCTCATAGTATGTCAAGGTTCATAAGCTCAAAATGATTGGTGTTGATAAACCAATGATTTCTTGGTTTAGCAGCTACTTGTCTAATCATAGGCAGACAGTAAAAATTGGTAATTTTCTTTCCAAAACAATTCTCATTCCTTCAGGAGTTCCTCAAGGCTCATATCTTGGACTTATTCTGTTTAACATCTTTAGAAACAATATTCACGAATGTTTTTCCTCTTCCCTTTTTTGCTGTTTACTGATGACTTAAAGTTGAGCTGTCTGATTAAATCTCCCAATGACTGATAAATTTTAATATGAGCTAATCAACTTGTTGGATTGGTGTATAAGAAATAGGATGAGTCTGAATCAATCTAAATGTAAATCTATTACGTTTTCTCGGTCCAGATCCAGAATCAAATTTGAATACAAGATTTGCCAGCATTGCCTTGATAATGTACCTTTCATCAAGGATCTAGGTGTCACTTTGGATGCAACTCTACAACTTTCCATTCACTTAAATAATGTAGTCAACAAGGCATTTCAGATGCTTGGCCTTATCAGAAGAAGCACACAGGATTTTACTGGGATTACTGCCTTAAAAACTCTTTATTGCTCTCTTGTCAGTCCCCATCTTGAGTATGTGTCCTGTGTATGGTCACCTTGTTATGGTGTGCATATTTAGACCTTGTGTCATGTTGAACATAAATTTCTAAAACAGATTGCTTTCAAAATACACATTTTGAACAACTACAATGATCCAGATTTACTTGCTATATTAAATATGCCACCCATTTCCATGTGTCATAAGAAGAGAGATCTTATTACTTTTTACAATAGTCTGCATGGTTGATCTGCTGCTTCTTCTTTGCTCAATAAAAGTAATATACATGTTCCATCTAGGCCTACCAGATATACAGCTAGTATATCCTCCATGGAATGTATGGAATAATATTTCATTGCATAGAAATTAATACATTAAAAAAATATAGATATAATTCTGAATGACAAACAGCTCCCCACTCTTTAACCATATGCATAGTAAAAACGTACCACTTGAGAAAGCACTGTGCGGAAACAGCTATAGTGACATTAATTTATAATAAATTTTCATAGTATAGTTTATTGATCCTTTAAGACAGTAAAAATGTATAGGATACGTCACTACAGAATTCAGTATAAAAACATTAATGTGTAAGTATAATACAATAGTCACAGTGTAACAAAATTGACAAAACATAAAATATATAAAATAACATTTTTACAAGTAAAATATGAAGCTACTGCAGTTTGTCCTCATGATATTCATTTATAGAATAATATGATTTTCTTAAGAATAAATCTTTAACATTTTTTTTTAAATCTAATGGAAAGTGGTATTTCTTTCATAGTTTTTTTCAAATGATTGTATAAGGTCAGTCCCATATATCTGAAACAATTTTGAAATTTCGATGTTCTGTGTTTAGGAACTCATAAAGATTCAGCACTTCTTGTATTGTAGTAGTGATTGTCTGAATTTACTGGAAATGTATTGATTTCCTCTTTTACATAAAGTAAACATTTATAGATATATAGGCAGTAGAAAGTTAAAATTTGATGTTTAATATAAATTGGATTACACAATTGTTGATAATCCAAATTAAAAATTTTACATATAATTTTGTTTTGGTTAATGAACACTTTGTTACTATCTACTGAGTTCCCCCACAAAATTACATCCACATTACATGTGGCTCTAAGCAAGGCTAAAATAAACGTTCATTAATGCCGAGATGGGTAGTGTGTTTTTAATTCTAGATATATGTAGCATAAAAAGCTTTATTCAATTTCATTTCATTGAATTCACTTGCTCTGACCATTTGAGATTACAATCAATGAACACACCCAAAAACTTTGTAGAGTGAGTGGAAGATAACATATTGTTTCTATCATGGATAGTTAAGATAATATAGTCATTGGTAGATGAGTTGTATGAGTGAAAATAAATGATTTCTGTCTTGTCAATGTTTAATATTAATCTGTTAGTATTACACCAGAGTATAAAGCAGTCAACAACAGTCTTCATTGTCATTTTTAATTCCTTGAGTGTATGTGCAGAGACTATTAACGAGATATCATCAGCAAATATTGATATTATAAGTGCCCTTATGTTATCTGGTAGGCCGTTAATAAAAATTAGAAATAATAATGGTCCCAGCACGGATCCCTGTGGTACTCCTTTATTTGTCGTGTATGGATCTGAGCTTGATTATTTAATTTTAACAACACTCTGAAAATAAAAGTCTTCAGTGTTTTATTGTTACATAAAATTGATTTTTATTATGATATTTCCATCAAGTAACTGTTGAATCTATCAATTATTTCTTTTTTAGTTGAAGATACCACAAATTGCATGAAGGCCCGACATATCTTAGGTATATTGGGATTTTTAGGCTTTGCCAATGTATATGCCATGAGAGTTAACTTATCTGTAGCAATTGTAGCGATGGTCAATACCACTCAACCCGTTTTCACTAATAATTCGTATGACCATTGTCCTATTACAGACAATAGCACAAATACGAATGGCACTGCAGTAAGTAGCTTTTTCTAATTAATTAATCAATATGAAGTACGAAAAATGATAAATGATTTTGTCATCATCATCAATGGTGCTACAGTCCTCTAAAAGAGCCTCGACCTTCCCAAGTATATTACGCCTGTCAGTTCTATCCACTGCCAACGGTTGCCAGTTTGCTGCGCCTATTTTTCTACCATTTTTATCTACACCATCCTTCTATCTGAGTTTTGGCCTACCCCTATTTCTACTTTCCACAGGTTGTCACATAAGGATTCTTCTGGGAGGGTTGTTCTGCTGTGATCTTGCTAGATGTGCTGCCAATCTTAGTCTTCCTATTTTTATAAGAGATACTATGTCTTACCACCAAATACTTATATGTTATTCACATATCGTCGACGATATGACAATACCTCCTATCTGATTTTTCATGAGTTTTATAAGAAAGTAAAAAGTTTTTTTTGGGTCACCTCCTGTTTTTATGTGATATTTTTTTACTTGTTTTATAATAAATTCTACTATGTACTTACTACAAAACAAGTCAAAACTTGAAAACTAAGGGAGGGCGGGAGCCCTAGGAGGTGACCCTAATACTGGTTTTTCGTCTATCCTACAAAACTCATGAAAAAGGAGATAGGAGGTATTTATTTATTTAGTTATTTATTTATTGACGGGATACCACCCAATTAAATATATACATAAAATATTACAATAGGGTCAATCCATGCCAAGTGGTCCAATATAAATTAAGTTGGTTGCTTGACTATTTCCAACATTTTCCACTTTTCCACCTATCAAATTTCAGTCTATGGAGAGCAAAAAACTGCATTCATTCTATTTTTAAAAAATTTATCCTGCTGATGACGGCCATCTCCGTTAAAGCGCATCAATCATTTTCATGGAAAACATGGCTCGCTCCCTAGCCAACATTTTCAATGAGGTTTGTCCCAGAACAATAAATCAAAAACCACACCCTTTACAAAAGTATGCTCCAAAAAACGACCCATAGCACTATTCAATTTCAAACCACCCTCAAGGCCCTAAATGAACCCCAAAATTTGAAAAGGCAAACTGATAAAACTCCATTTTCAGCATTTTTCCAATAGCACAAGCAAGCCGACAATGGTCTGCAATTTTTCCCTGGAAAAGACACACGCACATACATCAAATAAAAAAAGTCTGAGCTTCGAGACTTCGAGAAAAATCTCAAAGTTTGACCCCTTTTTTCTCTGTGAAATTTGGCCGAATGTTAGCCCCTAGCAGCAGAACAAGAAGTAAAAATTTGGAGCTGCAGTCACATCATCATCGATATGCCACCGAATATTCTTCTCAGGATCCTTCGTTCAAATATAAGCAGAAGGTTTTCATCTGCTTGGAGATGGTCCATATCTCCGATGCATATGTCAACACTGGTTGTATAAGGGTTTTGTATATGGTTATTTTTGTTTTTTGGCTTAAGTTTCTGCTTATCATATGTCTACTCAGTCCAGAATAGCATTTGTTTGCTAGGATTATCCTTCGCTTGATTTCTTCCATCATGACGTTTGCCTTGCTGACCAGGAAGCCTAAGTATGTGAATTTGTCCACAACTTCAAAGGTAGAGTTATCAACTGTGAATTGGTGACCAATGTTTCTGGCTCTATTGTTGGGTGTTGATGCCATCATCATAGTATAGCTTTCGCCCATTAAAATGATTTTATGTATGAAAATATATTATTGGTATTGTATTATAGATGACCATGAATTTTTTTTATGGCCATATGTCAGTCACCAAATTGATTTTAAAGAATTTACTTATAAGGTGTTTCTCTTATTGAAATAAGAGATGTTTTAAGTAATATGATGAACAAGAAAAGTAGCCACTACTTTGGATTATACAGTTATAAATCACTGTTTTAAAGAAAGTACCAGTATATAAGAAGGCAGTGGCGCACCTACCTAGCCACTGTAAGAAGAGTGACTATGATGACCCACCCAGTTATAGGCCAATATCACTCCTTCCTATAATATCAAAGGTATTTGAGAAATGTATGGCAGCAATGATTGTTACGTATTTTAAATCCAAAAGGGCATATTAACCTTTTATTTTATTTTTTTCTTCCCACATCTAGATTTGTATTTAAATTAATGAAGCATCCTTCATTTTATTACGTTTTTATACTTTTGCTGAAGCTATTTCTGTTGACAGTATTTTAATAGATATTTTTGTGTAGTTGGTAAATACTATTGCCAGGAAATAATAAATATTTGAAAATTATGTTAACAGTTCGTTACAAATTGTTTATTTGTAATATTTATATAATTTTTTATCACAGTTACTTTCCAAGGATTATAAGCATTGAATAATTTTTCAATATTTGTTAGTTTATTTATATTCACTAGGGACAACAGTAATGTTGACGACCTGATAAACTGTTTTACATAATTTTAATAAATGCCTGCTTTATCTCATTTACTTAAATATAACAACAAGTGAATTACAAACAGTTGTATGGTGATAATGTATGGATTATATGAGTGGCAATCATTTTATATTTATAAACTAGTGATTTTGCCCGTCACCATGCGACAGTGAATACAATCAACTATAGTCACTGCAGTCAATTTTTTGTGACATCCTCCTGTTTTGTCGTATCTCCTTCCAATTTTTTCTGACATCCTCCATTTTTTTTCTGATACCCTAAATTTTTTCTGGCACCCTCCTATTTTATCTGATATTCTCCATTTTTTCTTACTCTCATTTTTTTATTTTATAACTCTAGAAGGACTGAATTGATTTGGCCACTTTTGATTTTGAAATATTTTATATATATACAGAAAATATGTTTATAATTAAGAATAATTTTAAAACATTGTTTACTTATAATAATTAAAATTATTTTTCAACATTTTCTCTGAGATAAAGATGAAAATTCAAGTTTGTGCATTAATGCAATACATTTTAATAATTATGAATTTAATTAAACAATAGGGAACTTGCACATTTTTTTTGTTACATAATAATGTTCAATTTTGTTTAAAAATGAGATTTTCAAAATTTCACGCTTCAAAAACTCGTAATAACTTAGAAATACATATTTAAAGTCTTCTGCGGTATAAAATAGTTCATACGACCCGTGACGTCACATAGTTTTACATTAGTTATTATTATGGTTATATTTCGCTGTGTCTAGGTACACTCTAACGTGTACGCAAATAAAAAAGTTAGGTACACGCGAATTAAACTTGATCAAGCCAGTGACTTCATTATTTAACGTGCGCAGTGACTGTATATTTTGGTACATGCTATTTTGATATGTTTAGTGTTTGTTTGATAGAAAAATACTTGTTAAGGGAAGGGAAGCAGAACTATTTAGATGTTTCAAACTTAATTGTAATAAATCAATGTATATATAAAAGTATATATTTAGGTTAGCAAAATAAATATATGTATTTAGTTGATATGACACGTACAAAATATTGCTAAAATAATTTTTATACGTAAGTTAATTATTATAATCAACTATTCTAAATGGGAAATAAGCCACAATTTAACTAAAAAAATCATTTTATTAACGTTTCGACGTCCAAATCGGATGTCATTGTCAAAATACAAAAATTAGTCAGATTAAATAAATTATTAGAAAAATTTTTTACTAAGCAACACCATTTTTGTTTAATTTAATAATATTTTGTATTTTGACAACGACGTCCGATTTAGACGTCGAAACGTTAATAAAATCATTTTTTGGTTAAATTGTGGCTTAGTTCCCATTTAGTTGATTACAAAAATGCCACAAGGATAATAGCTTCAGAACAAGTTAATTATTATTGTGAAAGCTTTAGGTCTTCTTTTTATTTTAATCTTTTACGGTAATACATACTATTTCATTTATAACTAAAAAAAATATATATTAATTTATAGTCTCTTATCTTTTTCGTACTGTTTTAAAATGTTCTTAAACTCATTAAAAGAACTAAATAATTGTCCACACTCCGTAGTTAATTTAAAAACAAACACTAAACAAATAAAAAATAAGAAATCACTGACACTCTAACTTTTTTATTTGCGTACACGGTAACGTATACCTAGACACAACCTTATATTTAGGTATATTCTTCTTCTCCTTCTTTAGTTTATTGGCCTCCACCTACTTGGGTATTTGGCAAGCTCATCGTCGTGGAATAAGTCAAAAATATTTATATTCTAATGACATTTATCGTATGTCATTGTAATAATATATACCAGTTTGTTAAAATTGTAGTTTTATACTGTTTTTGAAGGAAAGGAACGAAGGTTTACTATTGAAAATAAAACCATTTTGTAAAAGTACGAATTTTTCTATGAATAGTTCAAGCGATCAAAAACACTTGTAACGTCACATAAATGTATTTTCTACTGACGTTTATAACGTCTAATTTAAAATTCTGTTTACTTTATTGGAAAAATGTAAATGTAAAACCAAGTGACGTCACGAAGCGTTTTGGACCACCTGTTTTAATTTGAATTTTTAATTGTCTTTAGGGGCCAAACGAAAGACAAACAAAACTTTTTTATCTTTGATACATGTTTTAAATTATGTTGTGTTGTGATTTATAACATTTTTTTCGAATTTAAAAATTTATGCAAGTTCCCTATTGTAAATAACATATTTAGACCAAACAAAGTGCAAAAAGCATGGATTTCACGGGAAACGTAAACAAGTAAATAGACGCTAAGTTAGCCGCAGTTTTAGTGGTACAAATTTAAAAGAGTATTCGCCGTGTGCAAGTCATTGACATATTAAGCGTAGACTCGGCATACTCACCAAAAAAGCATAACGCGGAAACAGCATGGAAAGTCGATCGGTGGTCTATCTATCTTTTTAACCACGCATGTGACTGACAAAGATGGCTAGACCACTCAATCCTATGTCGACGTTACACCCCGATGCATTGAGTGGCATATCCCTAGCCAAGTCTATCCTTAACATGTCTCTGGTGCAAGTACTTGGAGGAGATGCGAGAAACGATTGTGCGCGAGTCCCGGAGAAACCTTGCAACTTTCTTAAATAAATCATATTGTCAATTGAAATTGTCAAATTGACGTATATTTCATATCTACTGTCATTGAAGAAGAAAAATTATATATTGCTCCACAATATTGATATTATATGCAATTTTTATATAAAAGTAAATTTAATTAATTGTATTTTGCTTGCAGTATTGCATTTTAATAATTAATTTTATTTACTACATACAATAGGGAACTTGCATAAATTTTTAAATTCGAAAAAAATGTTATAAATCACAACAGAACATAATTTAAAACATGTATCAAAGATAAAAAAAATTTTGTAGGTCTTTCGTTTGGCCCCCAAAGGCGATTAAAAATTCAAATTAAAACAGGTGGCCTAAAACGCGTCGTGACGTCATTCGTTTGTACATTTACATTTTTCCAACAAAGTAAACAGAATTTTAAATTAGACGTTATAAACGTCAGTAGAAAATACATTTATTTGACGTTACAAGTGTTTTGATCGTTTTAACTATTCATAGAAAACTGTACTTTTACAAAATGGTTTTATTTTCCGTAGTAAACCTTCTTTCCTTTCCTTCAATAACTATATCAAACTCCAATGTCAACAAACTGGTATATATTATTACAATGACATGCGATAAATGTTAATAGAATATAAATATTTTTCCTTTATTTCGCGACGAGGTATACCAAAATAGGTGGAGGCCAATAAACTAAAGAAGAAGAAGAAGAATATACCTAATTATAACCATAAACGGAACCATATAGTTAAACTGAGTGACGTCACGGGCCGTTTGACCTATTTTAAGATACCGAAGACTTTAAATTTGTACTTCTAAGTTATTATGAGTTTTTGAAACGTGAAATTTTGGAAATCTCATTTTTATACAAAACTGAACATTATTATGTGATAAAAAAAATGTGCAATTTCCTTATTATTTACCTTTTAATAACATAACCTGAATATTACTTTTTCTTCTTATAATTTTTTTGGGCTATGGCCTTGACAAGTATCCAGCAACCAGGACTAATATAATTGGTCAATATAATTTATAAGTGAGAAAAATGTTTCTGAGCTATGAAACCAGGTGTCGCTTTTCCGAACTTGCACGGTCCCCATAATATAACTGTGTCTATATGACAATAAAATTGTTGTTTTTAGTGTTTCGCCACTCAATACTTACATATCTAAATCCACCGGACACACCGCGTGACTTGTCGCATTAGGATTTTTATAACATTAGATGTGGACTTTTTTTTGATATTTTGAGTTTTTAAAGAATGTTTTGTACATATTGCAATGGAACAATGCAAATCATACTTGAGTGAATCTAAGAGGATTCTGTTAAATTAGATCAAATCCAATAAGATGTAAATTGGAGCTGGAGGGTTACATAGATAATAGAACAAATGATGGAGTTTAAATATGTAGGAATCACACTATATTTAGCTACGGAAAGCTCGAAACCGAAGTGGAAAATCAAGTGAATAGAGCAAACAGAGCCGCAGGTTGCCTGAATGACACAAGATCTATAAAATATTCAGAAAGTCATGAGCTTAGAATACGGTATAACATTCTAAAAAAAAAAAATCATGAATACAAAGTTAAGTTAGCCAAGCAAACTTATTTTAATAATAAAATGATAAATGCGCAGAATAGTACGGCTAAGGCTTGGCGCATCATAAATCGAAACACTGTCGGAGGTAAAAATCGAAACTCTTCTAAATACCCTTCTAACTCTTCTAAGTAAATTTAAAAATAATTTGGGAATTTCTGTGGATGACCCTCATGACATAGAAGAATCTTTCAGTCAACATTTTTCGAATTCCGTAAACAATTTAATTAGTCAAAGTTCACCTGACTATAATCCTAAGAATCTTTCTTCGCCTATACACTCCCTTTTCCTTTATCCTGCCCTGTTAGTGATGAAGAAATAAAAAGTATAATTAAAGATATCTCAAAAAATCCTCGGCTGGACTGGATGAGATCCCGTATTCTATGTTAACACATGTATCT
This sequence comes from Diabrotica virgifera virgifera, assembly GCF_917563875.1. Taxonomy (NCBI): domain Eukaryota; kingdom Metazoa; phylum Arthropoda; class Insecta; order Coleoptera; family Chrysomelidae; genus Diabrotica; species Diabrotica virgifera. Next base: position 6,263,123 of record NC_065449.1, on the reverse strand, counting down.
CATAACATATATAAACAATTAACATTTCTAGTAAACCTTTCATTTCAGGAAGGGATTTTTCCTCAAATTCTAAATACTGTTTTAGTTGTGCCTATACATAAAAAAGGTGACAAATCAAAATTTGATAACTATCGAGGCCTATCACTTTTATCTGTGTTTTCAAAAATATATAAGAAGGCATTTCATACATGTCTCCTCTCGTATATTAACAAGCACAACATTATAGAAAAGTCTCAATTTGGTTTTCGTGAAGGTATAAGTGTGCAAGATACACTACTACCGCTGTGCAATCATATTTTATCGAACTTTGATGAGGGTAATAAAGTTATCTGTTTGTTGTTTGACTTAGCACGAGCTTTTGAAACTGTAAATCATCCAATACTGCTGGAAAAACTTTATCATAGTGGTGTTAGAAGAACTGCGTTAAAGTGGATCCACACCTTCTATCGAAACGGTTTCAAAAAATTAAGGTCAATGTGAATGGGAATATAATATTTTCTTCAGAAGAAAGTGTCCTCTCCGGAATTCCACAGGGAAGTATCATTGGCCCTCTTTTATTTTTGATTTTCGTCAATGATTTAAATCAACTGATAAACGATAGCTCAACATGTTTGGTTCGGAATTCATTAGATAATTTTTCTGATGCAATAAGCGTTCGAGTAGAAAACGTGGAACAGCAATCGGGCTGTTATGTCACTCAATTTGCTGACGATACCACAGTTGCACTAAATTCCAATAATTTTTTTCATGTAGTACAAAAAGCAAACTGTCTTGTAAAAAGTATGACTCATTACTGTTTAAATAATGCCCTAATCTTAAATGGATCAAAGACCAATATGGTAACCTTTTCACCTTCTACTATGCAGATGTGTCCATTAGTAAAACTTGACAATGGGTCAGTGGTAAATAGCCACTCCACTAAGTTGTTAGGTGTTTACCTGGATTCTAATTTGTCTTGGAGCTCTCACGTTGATTATGTAGTGGGAAGATTGTCTGTGCACTGTTATGTTCTATGGCAACTTAGGAATTTTGTCTCCCTAGATATCTTAAAACTTTACTATTTTGCTCATGTAAAGTCAATTTTGCAATATTGCTTAGTTTGTTGGGGAAATTGCTCGCGAATTAATGAGGTGCTTGTTCTTCAAAAAAATTATTTGTACCATGACGTTTAGAAGGCGCTTGGATTCCTGTAGACCAGTTTTTAAACAATTAAATATTTTAACTGTAATTTCGCTGTATATTTTCAGTTGTGTTGTTTATGTAAAGTCACATAGATGCAATTTTATTTGCAGAAATGATGTTTCCTTAATGAGTGGCTACAATTTTCGTTACAGAAATGATTTGGTGACCCCTGTTCGCCACTTGATCGTTGTCGGCAAGGGACCTTACCCAACATGCGTTCGTTTGTATAATAAATTACCTAATTATGTTAAAAGAGTCAAATATTTATGTATTTAAGAGAACAGTTAAGGACTTACTTCTGGTAAACACTTTCTATTCGTTAGAGGAATACTTGCTGGCATCTTTTTAACAATTTGTATGTTTTTGGGTATATTTTATATGTTTTTATGTTAACTGTTGCTATGTACTTATAGTTTTTACTCATAGGTTGTATTTGACGCATTTCAATACTTGTAAAAGTCAGATGAAATAAAGAATATTGATTGATTGATTGATTGATAATAATATGAAGAAATAAAAATATGGGAAAATAAATGAAAGGCCTAATTTACAAATCAGTCATCAGACCAATAATGACATACGCGGCAACGATCTGACACAGACGGGACAAAAAGGTTGCTCGAAACAGCGGAGATGAAAACCCTTCGAAAAATCGATGGTAAGACTCTGGGACAAAGATAGAAGTACGGATATACGACGGATATGCAAGGTGGACAATATTAACCTTCGGAGTACGGAGATTATTTGACTTACTTAGATTACGATGATGGGTCAAGCGTGACCCATTCTCATTTTATTTATAAGGATCTTTTAAATAGTCAGTATTATTAGACAGTATTTTTAATTCAACAAGAATTAAACAAACATAACAATTATAATCCTAAATTATTGTATTTAAATTTTTTAAGATGGTTCCCCATGGGCATATACTAGTTCGCTCCGGCGGCCAGATTTTAATACCTTACAGAAAACGGGCATAGGTAAATGCGATCCGGACGTATATTTAAATACGTATACCCGTAAACAGAGATGGCTGCGATTTACGTGTACCTACAAAAATATTGAAAATATTCTTCGAAATCCGAAGACCGGGTCAGGACTGACCCGGCATCCTAGATATTACGTAGATGAAAAACTGTAATTGGCATGTTCACGAATTATATACGACAAAATAGATTGAAACAAATAAGGAGAACTTACGATCAATCGGATTTGTAAAAAAATTATTTCATAAAGTATTAAGAGATATGTGAATTTCGGGTCACGCTTGACCCAGTCTTCGTACTCCGAAGGTTAATAACTGAATAAGAAACAAAAGAGTAGAATGGAATGACCACATAAGCCGAATGAGAACAAATAGAGTAGTAAGGACAGCGAGAGACGGTTCCCCAATAGGAAGACGATCAGTGGGAAGACCACGAAAACGATGGGATGACAAGTTACTGGACGTGCATTGAAAAAACAGACAGAGCCATGTATATACAAAAAGAAGAAGAATAATAAAAAAGATGAAGTTTTTCAATCCTCATAGCAACATTAATAATATTGAAAATATTAAAAATATTACTAAAAGATTTTTAAATTGAAAAACTTATTGGTACATTTTCCTGGTGACACCTCCAAGGCTTCTACAATTTGCAAGCCAAATGGATGCTGCAGTGAAGACAAAGGGAAGGAATTCTACACTATGCAATTCACATCCCCGTCTGCAGCTTGGTAAAGTTCCAACGGAAATTGCACCTAGTTACTCTACGGAGTAATACGACTATAAAATAAAAATGTATACCATTTTTATTCAGTTGCAATGCGAAGGCAAAACAATCTTACAAGAACAAGCCTGCGCTCTCTCCGATGAGATTCCAATAAGAATCGAAAATCGCTATTCAGAGGGCTGGATTGCACTCCGTATTCTAATTGAAAAGTAAGATTGTTTTGCCTTCGCATTGCAACTGAATAAAAATGGTATACATTTTTATTTTATAGTCGTATTACTCCGTAGAGTAACTAGGTGCTTTTTCCATTGGAACTTTACCAAGCTGTAGACGGGGATGTGAATTGTATAGTGTAGAATTCCTTCCCTTTGTCTTCACTGCAGCATCCATTTGGCTTGCAAATTGTAGAAGCCTTGGAGGTGTCACCAGGAAAATGTACCAATAAGTTTTTCAATTTACAAATCTTTTAGTAATATTTTTAATATTTTCAATATTATTAATGTTGCTATTAGGATTGAAAAACTTCATCTTTCAATTGCCAGATGACGCTAGTCACCTAGCCTATTTGTTTCAGTTGCAATGTGTGAGAAAAGCTCTCGGTGCTAGTCAGTTAGGATATGGAGAACAAGCCTGCGCTCTCTCCGATGAGATTCCAATAAGAATCGAAAATCGCGATTCAGAGAGCTGGATTGCACTCCGCATTCTAATTGAAAAGTAAGATTGTTTTGCCTTCGCATTGCAACTGAATAAAATTGGTATACATTTTTATTTTTTATTAAGAAGAATAATGAAAAAATATCTTTTTCAACGTTTTAGTTAATATTTGTTGGTTTCTCTGACTCCTAGTATGGCGATTTTTGTGAAAACCTTTTTTACTAGTTGCCTTATCAAGCTGATTATTCCGTTAAAGTTTAGTCACGTCATATACCTATCTAATGAGGTAAAAAAGTGATACAGTGACTGTTATTCTTAATTAGAAACTAACTATTAGAAACTGCATTTTTCAAAGTGCATTTCGAAGTGATGAAAGATAATAAATTTGTAATTCAGAAATAATTGTCCAAAATGATTTCAATCCGAGGTTTTCGAGGTCGCTGAATACGAATATCATGACGGCGATAGTTTACTGGGATGAGCCTCGTCTGGAGTTTTATGGAAATTTGATACAAAATCAGTGTAAACTCGTTGCTTGAAGGTTTTTTGGATCGCCCAACATCAATATCATATCAGCGATGGTCTCCAAGGCATCTGATGGCCAGGAAGAGCCTCTTTTCCCGGAGTTTTATGAAAATTCGATACAAAATCAGTGCAAAGTCTCATAAAGGATCGTTTAAACACAGCGATAAATCAAACAACTTATCAAGGTCAATCGAGTTGTTGCAACTTATCATTGTGTGTAAACGGTACATCGCACAACTTATCAAAGTTGGAGTTGGGTTGAAGGTGGTATCGCATTGAATCGCAGCGTCTAAACAGCGTTTCAACTTGTCATCACAACTAGTTGCTGTGACTTATCGTTGTGTTTAAACGACGCTTAAGAATCGTAAAAAATGGCAAAAATATCTCAACGTTTATTCATTTAATAGCTTTATAGAAACTGACTTCATTTGCGGCAAAATGCAAAAATCACGTATGCGCTCTTCACCTTTAAAGTACAGACTGATTTTTTTCAATAGGACACTCTGATCAAAATACATATATCGAATTTTTTACGCAGAGTTGATACAAATTTTATTTAAATTTATTTCGCACGCGTAACACGTTCAAAATCGCCGGTCGCTTCATGCGATGTTTCTGAGAGAACGGTTCATATTCCGCGGTACAGATTCTTGGTAAATCTTTGTTTTCCGTTTTTGTCCCTACTAGGCGTGGTTTAGGGGGAAGTCCGGGGTGGGAGTGACAAATCTTTTTACACATCTTTTAGGGTCTCAAATTGGCATTTATTTTTTTCTCAGACGACCTGACTATCTAATTTATAATGATGCAACTTCGATAGAAATTTTTCTACTATCACAAGTTGAAGAATAATCTTTAATTTTTAAGAAAATAGAAAGTAGGAAGGTCTCAAATATACAGTAGGTCTCTGTAAGTTGTATCCATATGGAAAACTTTTTTATTATAAAGTTTACGAAAAAAAGTTATTCTTCATAAAAAGCTCTGCATGGTCCAAAACCTAAAATTTAACCATCAAATATCAATTTTTTTGAATATTATACGAGGTATGACAAAAAGTTTGAATTTCACTCAAGAGTAAAGTAGCTTTATTTTTCAAAATATTGAAAATTGCTATTATGAAAAGTTGTTTGGAATTAAAAACTATATTCTAGTATGCAATTACATCCTTCTAATTGAACATTTTTTTTTGAAAAATTATGGATAACCAACATTATTTTCAATTATTTCAATTCAGATAACTCTTTTATTATTAATTTTACGAAAAAAAGTGATTCTTAATAAAAAGTCCTGCATGGTCTAAAACCTAAAATACAACCATGTTATGTCAAATTGTATCAATTTTATACGAGGTATGTCAAAAAATATGAATTTCGCTCAAGAGTCAAATACGTTTATTTTTCACAATATCAAAAATTGTTATTATGAAAAGTTATTTAGAATTAAAAACTATGTTTCAGCATGTAATTAAATCCTTGTAATTGAAATATTCTGAACTATAAAGGTACTTTACTTTTGATCTAAATTTATCTTTGTTGACATACCTCGTATAAAATTGATTGTATTTGAATTTGATATAAAATGGTTGTATTTTAAGTTTTAGACCATCCAGAACTTTTTATTAAGAATCACTTTTTTGGTAAAATTAATAATAAAAGAGTTATCAGAATTTAAATAACTGAAAATAATGTTAGTTATCCATATTTTTCAAAAAACACAATTTTTAATTAGAAGGATATTAGAATATAGTTGATTATATAGAGCAGTGGTTCCCAACCTTTTATGTCTGGCGACCCACCTTCTGATGTTTTTCGTATTCGCGACCCATCCCTCACCCATGATATATATAATGTACGCTTCTCAGCTACTGTAATAGCCAAGCCGCGACCCACTTGAAATCTGTTCGCGACTCACTAGTGGGTCGCGACCCACCGGTTGGGAAACGTTGATATAGAGTATATACAGTATGTCCCTGTAAGTTGTATCCATATGGAAAACTTTTTTATTATTAATTTTACGAAAAAAAGTTATACTTCATAAAAAGCTCTGCATGGTCCAAAACCTAAGATTCAACCATCAAATATCAAATTTTATGAATATTATACGAGGTATGTCAAAAAGTTTTAATTTCACTCAAGAGTAAAGTAGCTTTATTTTTCACAATATTGAAAATTGCTATTATGAAAAGTTGTTTGGAATTAAAAATTATATTCTAATATGCAATTACATCCTTCTAATTAAAAATTTTTTTTTTTGAAAAATTATGGATAACTAACATTATTTTCAGTAAATTTAATTCTAATAACTCTTTTAATATTAATTTTACGAAAAAAGTGATTCGTAATTAAAAGTTCTGCATGGTCTAAAATACTCTAAAACCTAAAATACAACCATCTTATGTCAATTTTATACGAGGTGTGTCAAAAAAGATAAATTTAGATCAAAAGTAAAGTACCTTTATAGTTCAAAATATTTCAATGAGAAGGATGTAATTACATACTGAAACATGGTTTTTAGTTCTTAATAACTTTTCATAACAACAATTTTCGATATTGTGAAAAATAAAGGTATTTTGCTCTTGAGACAAATTCATATTTTTTGACATACCTTGTATAAAATTGATAAAATTTGACATAAGATGGTTGTATTTTAGGTTTCAGACCATGCAGAACTTTTTATTAAGAATCACTTTTTTCGTAAAATTAATAATAAAAGAGTTATCAGAATTTAAATAACTGAAAATAATGCTAGTTATCCATAATTTTTCAAAAAAAAATTTTTCAATTAGAAGGATGTAATTACATATTAGAATATAGTTTTTAATTCCAAACAACTTTTCATAATAGCAATTTTAAATATTGTGAAAAATAAAGCTACTTTACTCTTGAGTGAAATTCAAACTTTTTTACATACCTCGTATAATATTCATAAAATTTTATATCTGATGGTTGAATCTTAGGTTTTGGACCATGCAGAGCTTTTTATGAAGAATGACTTTTTTTCGTAAAATTAATAATAAAAAAGTTTTCCATATGGATACAACTTACAGGGACATACTGTATATTAGAGTATAGTATATTAGAATATATTTGCATATTAGAATATAGTTTTTAATTCCAAACAACTTTTCATAATGGCAATTTTCAATATTGTGAAAAATAAAGCTACTTTACTCTTGAGTGAAATTCAAACTTTTTGACATACCTCGTATAAAATTCATAAAATTTTATATCTGATGGTTGAATCTTGAGTTTTGGACCATGCAGAACTTTTTATAAAGAATAACTTTTTTTCGTAAAATTAATAATAAAAAAGTTTTCCATATGGATACAACTTACAGGGACATACTGTAGAATACATTATTAAAAATAATATACACTAATTTAAATCTAGAAACCTTTCTTATTAGAACAATTCTCTGTTAACGTCCTGAATCTCTGCCTTATACAATTTACAAGGCATAGAAACGACGAAAATAGAAAACAGAAAGGATTCTACAATATGCACACTACTATAATATATCACATTCCGTTTTCCTTCATCTAGAAAAGGTACAAGAAATGGTTCTTAATACTCACAATCTGAGTAAAGATAGAAGTGAATTAAAGACAATTTATGTTTTATTTCGATTCAGAGGCAAGGCATAATCTGCATACAGCACTGTTTCTGGTATAACCTTCGTCAGTACAGATGCTTACCCGCCTTTGAATCAACACAAAACCAAATCCTTGATCTAGGAAGGAGAACGGAATGTGATTGCATATTGTAGAATCCTTTCCGTTTTCTATTTTCGTCGTTTCTATGCCTTGTAAATTGTAGAAGGCAGAGGTTCAGGATGTTAAGAGAGAATGGTTCTAATAAGAAAGGTTTCTAGATTTAAATTAGTGTATATTATTTTTAATAATGTATTCTGTATCTGCGTCACTCCTACTTTCTATTTTCTTTAATAGATATCGCTGCAGCGTCCTCAAAACGGATTTTAATTTATCTTTGAAATTTCCCTTAAATAGGCAATTTGGATTTGTGTTGATTCAGAGGCTGTCAAGCATCTGTATTAACGAAGGTTATACCAGTGTCCAATAACAAATATTCAGAATTCATATCCGATATTGAACAGAATAATTATATCACCCAGTAGATTGCACGAATTTATTTGTTTTTATATTCACACACGTAGATTATTAGTTTAGATCCAAATTGGTCAATTATCAACAATATAATTTGGAAATGACACGAAAGTGCTGACGAAAGTAGAATTATTTACCTTAATTAAATATACAAATCACGCGGGCATCGTGTCACCAATGACCCAATTTAAGCTTCTATAAAACCAAGATATCTGGCCTGGAGAAAGAGTATTCATCAGTCTACATCAGTCTTTAGCTAATCGCGTATCAGTAATTAGGCAGTGTTCGGAAGTACTCCCGGGGTAGAATTACCCTAGTGTCGGTTCTATCAATAAATACCTTTATCGCTATTCGGTGTTTATATCCTTATCTTTATACATGGTCCTTCGAGCCGCATTTCTGAAACTCTCGCCCCGATGCATCGCCCAAACGAAAAACATTACACTACTCCCAACTAGCAGTGGAGTGGAGACAGCGATAACCAGTTACCTAAAGACTCCGATCACTCCCGTAGCGCAGTTGCTGACGATGACACGACGTAAGTTAAGTACGACTCAACCCACACACATTAACACACAAGGAGATGAGTTCCATACTATACTATTGGAAGAAGAGAGTCTGGAGCAAGAAGTCGCGCATACGCCTTGGCGAAAGATACACGAATCACATTGGGCTTATTTAACGGCCACCGGAGTCATTACTTCGATAGTGGTGATTGGTCTGCTCATATTGTGGAAATACTGTCCTGTTACACGAAAATGTCGCTCAGTTAAAGACGACTCCCCGTCGACTTCCAAAGCCGACATCCCTCTCAACACCTTTTCATCTAATAGTCCCAATTTTGATCTAAATATAGAGTCGGACGTTGAAAGCTAAGTTAACAGTTGGAGAAATATTGATTATTCTTAAACTATTTATTAATAAACTATTTATGTTGTAATATTAGAAATATACTTATATCTTATGTTTATGTTATACTTGTAAACTTCGAACACTGACACTTAGAAAGATTTTCCGGCGGGCAGTATGTCCAATAACAAATATTCAGAATTCATATCCGATATTGAACAGAATAATTATATCACCCAGTAGATTGCACGAATTTATTTGTTTTTATATTCACACACGGAGATTATTAGTTTAGATCCAAATTGGTCAATTATCAACAATATAATTTGGAAATGACACGAAAGTGCTGACGAAAGTAGAATTATTTACCTTAATTAAATATACAAATCACGCGGGCATCGTGTCACCAATGACCCGCTTCTATAAAACCAAGATATCTGGCCTAGAGAAAGAGTATTCATCAGTCTACATCAGTCTTTAGCTAATCGCGTATCAGTAATTAGGCAGTGTTCGGAAGTACTCCCGGGGTAGAATTACCCTAGTGTCGGTTCTATCAATAAATACCTTTATCGCTATTCGGTGTTTATATCCTTATCTTTATACAACCAGAAACAGCGCTGTCTGCAGATTAAGCCTTGCCTCTGAATCGAAATAAAACATAAATTAGCTTTAATTCACATTTAATTTTTCTGTTTTAGACGCCAGGTGAATTTGACTGGGACGAAAAGACGCAAAGTATAGTGTTGGGATCGTTTTTCTACGGATACGTGCTAACCCAGGTGCCAGGTGGACGATTGGCCGAGATCTTCGGCAGCAAGCGAGTATACGGAATAGGTGTTTTGGTCACTTCGATTTTCACTCTACTTACTCCAATTGCTGCGAGAATGAACTTTACACTATTTATTATCGTTAGAGTTTTGGAAGGAATGGGCGAGGTAAGAACTGATTCTTTTATCCGAAATGCTTTTTCTACTGATCTAGGAAATTAATCGTACAGTTGGAACAAGTTACAAAAGTTCGTTCAGTAAACAAACAAACTTCAAATGAGATTCAACCTTTTCATCAACATAGTGTCCTCCTAGGATAATATACCGATTATAAATTTTCTCTAACAATTCGATACTTTTTACCTATTTCCGACGCGTATCGAATAGAAGTGGAAGGTAACGGTGGGAGCGCGTTCGATAACAAGCCGGAGAGAGCTGGCAATGCTATCGTTACATTTTATCAGCTCATGTGTGTGTTTTAGACGTAATTTCATTCAATTTACTATCAGTTCGACTACTGAAATCCAACAATGTTATTTTTAGGGTGTCACTTTTCCTTCGATGCACGCAATGTTAGCTAGATGGATTCCTCCTTTGGAAAGAAGCAAATTTGCGGCGTATGTTTATGCGGGTAAGTATTATAGAAATGAAATATATCGAACCACCGATACATATCGTAATTAAAGTAGGCTATGCACTAAAAATTCCGTACTATGTAATAAGGAACAATGAAATATAAGGAATACAAGTACACTAAGCTCTATGTGATTCTTACAATTCTTTATGTCGCCTTTATTTAAGCGAAAACCTCTTTAAGGACGTTGTGCACTTTTTGGATGGGGAAAAAGCATTGAATTCACAACCTTCATCGCGACTGTCGCCGACATCTATGTAAAAACATAAATTATGTTTTTAATTTTAATTTTTCACATTATGAATTTAAATACGTAAATAAACAAAGTTTTCGTTATGATAATGCTCGCATTTTTAGCTTGTTTTCTATAATTTTTCATAATCTTTTTTGTCTAAACATAATTTATTTTCAGGTACCAATTTTGGAACGATCCTTTCGTTACCAATATCAGGATGGCTGTGTTCCCTAAAATTAGATAATGGTTGGCCTTTAAGTTTTTATATATTCGGAGTGTTGGGCATCGTTTGGTACTTATTTTGGGTGCTGTTAATATACGATACACCAATGTCACATCCAAGGATTGATCCTCAGGAGAAAGCTTTTATTTTAGCCAGTATAGGACCTCAGGTATGTTACTTGACATATAGTAGTATTGACTTATGTAGTATATAAATATATGATTAATTTGTAAATAATCTCTTGTTAATTTGAAACATCTATTTTTTAGGACGACCGTGATACGTCTTCAATACCATGGAAACATATGTTACGGTGCATGCCTTTATGGGCTATATTAGTAACACAATGTGGTCAGTCTTGGGCATTTTACACCCAGTTGACAGAATTACCAACGTATATGGCACAAATTTTACACTTTGATATACAATCGGTAAGTATCGTTATGAAAAAATTGGTACAATAGAATTTAACAAAAAATAATAATAAAAAAGAAAAGAAATAGTGGATGACAGAAAAAATATTGCAGATGATGGAAGAGCGTAGGAAATTATAAGATAGAAATGACAGCGAATTTTTTCCGAATGGAAATAAAAAGAGTAAAAGAATCATGGCTGATGGAGAAATTGAAATATTACACAGAAGTTGAAATACTACAACTTAAACATGACAATTTCCATATGCAGAATAAGAGTAAAGAGCTACAGAACACTAGAAAACAACGCAATAGAGGCAGAGTTGTAGACATCGAAGGAAAGATTTTGACCACAATAATTGAAGATAAATTAAAAAGATGGAAATAATACATGCAAGAAATATTCGAAGATACAGCAAGGAAACCGACTGAAATAGACAATCCCGACGGCTCAGAAATAACAAACGAAAAATTAACTATGGCCATCAGGCGAATTGAAGATGGTAGATCACCTGGACATGATGAAGTGCATGGGGAAATTTTAAAGCTATTAGAAGCACACCAAATCACAGCTCTTACGAAGCTATTCAACAACATGAGACTGGTCACTTACCAAAAGTCTGGCTACTGTCAATATTCATTCCACTTCCCAAAAAAGCCAACGCTACAAAATGTGAAGAACATAGATTAATTCGTTTGATGAGCTATGTACTTAAAGTTCTCTTTACTATCATTCACTTGCTCATATACACCAAATTTGAAGAACACCTAAGTAAAGTTCAATTTGGATTCAGAGCAGGACTCGGAGCATGGGGAGTACTTTTCAGTACGCAAGTTCTAAAAGAAAGAGCCAGTGATGTCAACTGCGATGTGTATGCATATTTCATTGATTTTGGGAAGGCATTTGGCAAAGTACCACATGGGAAGCGTTTTAAACGCTCAGTAGATCATTCGCGTAACCTACTGTAACCTCATCATAATTGGCATTTATTGTAATATTGCACATAAGTAAATTCTTCGTTATTTTAGGATGCTTTGCTTTCGGCTGTTCCATATTTTACAAGTTGGATCGGAGGTATATTGTTCAGTATATTCGCTGATTGGTTACTTAGTAAAGGGTACTTATCGTTATCGACATCCTACAAGGTGTTCAATTCCGTAGGTAAGTTATACAAAATATATCATGCTATTATTTAATTATTTTTTCTATTTATTGACGATGAAAGAAACTTAGGCCACAAGAAAAACTGTTGTGAAAACAACAGTTAAAGTAATTCGCATTTTTGTAAATCTCTCTTGTAAATCTGTTGGGACAATCTGTATTGTGTTTAAAAGATTTAATTCTCTGAAAACTTAAGTGTTAGCGTTGTGTGTTTTATAAAATAGACATATGGTTGCATTTTTATCGTCTTCGGGGTAGGCAGGTAGCTTTGCCAAAAGAAGAGTAACATGTGTGTGGCCCTTTTCAGGCAGAATAGTGTAAGATAATAATGCAGTGATTTGAATAGAACTTATGCAGTCCCTTCTCAGCGTCCAAGGCTAGTTCGTGTTTTGCTCTCTTGTTCTCCCGCTCGCCATAATTACTCCTCTCGCTAATTGTCTCGCGGAAATTTGTATAATACACTCTTTTCTCTATCTTTCGCTACCAAGACAATTTATCGTTAAGACGCTTATTTGTTAAACTCGTTATTGTTAATAAATGTTTTTGTCGCTTATCACTTTTATTTTTTGTGTGCACAACCCCTTCATATCGTGTTAATTAGTAACTATAAAACCAGACCAAATAAAATCTTAGAACCAGTTCTCCTAAAAGTTCACTAGTTTGTTTATATCGAAGGACGGGACATACGGGTGTGGTCATAAAATATTCACCTATGTCCAATTAGGCAAAAGGAAATAATTAAACCCTTTTTGCCACGGTGGGGTGAGATTCAATAAAAACTCACACCAAAAAACAATAAAGTAAAGTTCATACCAAACCCGTCTTTCAGTGCGTCAACGATAAAATGTCGAAATATACTAACCTAGAATGACAATTGTAATTTAACCGCTTGACATTGTTAAAGTATGCAACTATCCGTCAACGATTACATAATTTTCTGAGTTCTATGTATATCAATCGCGATAGAGAGAATTCGAGAAACTATTGTTACGCGGTTGACTTTACTATTTTATTTTTACTGATTTATATTTAGACACTAATTTATATTTAAATAAAAAGACTTAGTAAATATTATTTTATTTACAATACTTTAATATTTACAAAACAATAATTAAAACAAATAACTAAAACACATCTAATTTATAATTACAATTTATTGTATAGTTTACCGATTGACTACAACAACTGACCGTTTCAATTAAATTGTCCGTATTTATATAGTCCTATTCCTAATAACACAAAACATTCCAGGAATGTTCCTAGTAGGTACACACAGGACATTGAAAACATTCCTGGAATGTCCCCAAAAGCACACGAACGTCCTTGGAAAGTCCCAGGAAAGTGCTGTGTCAGCATTTTAAACATTCCTTGAATGTCTTGTTGGAACATTCCATGCATGTCTACGAATGTTCTTTGAACATTCACAGTATATTTTTTAGACTGAATGTCTTGTTGAAACATTGCATGAATGTCTACGAATGTTCTTAGTACACTCAAAGTATATTTTTTAGACATTCTCTGAAATATATCGTCAGTGATGTGACAATACCTCCTATATGTTTTTCATGAGTTTTGCAGGAGACGAAAAACATTTTTTAAAATCACCTCCTGTTTTCATACGTAAGTTTTGACTTGTTTTGTAGTAAATAGATAGTTGAATTTACTACAAAACAAGTCAAAAAATATATGAAAACAGGAGGTGGCCCAAACAAGTTTTTCATCTCCTACAAAATTCATGAAAAAGCAGATAGGAGATATTGTCACATCACCGACGATATACCATAAGTATATGTGGCCATACCAAATAATACATCCTTGATAAAGATAAACATTTTTATTGCACAAAATCTTGTCATATATTTTTTTCCATAATCATCACTACGATGACGATTCATTGTATTGAAATGTACATTACAATTACAATCTGGTCATAACTCTGACCAATGAGCAATTTTAATTTAACCTAAATTACTACTGTTCCTTAAAATGAAGAGCTTACCCCATAGCGTCTCTTATCTAATCTAACAGGCACACAAGCACTATGCTCTGCTTTTCTAACCGCACTAAGTATTCTAACTTACACAGGCACACAAGCATTATGCTCTGCTTTTCACTATCACCTATCACTCAAACTAGTTCAAAAGGCTTTGTTCTCTTCAATCTTCTAGTTTGCCCAGTAGTATCGAGAAGCTGGATTTCCTCAATATTCTTGTAGGTACTTACGAAGTTGTTGCTTGTGACTTCCAACTTTACTCCAACTTTAAAAACAAATCCAGCTGTAAAATATTTATGTGCCTGAAGACTTTTGTATGCTTTCATCTGCTGCTTAGAGTAGTAACTGTGAGACTCCATCAGATATGTATAAATATCTATAATAGTATGTAATTTGGTGGAATGCACTTTATGGTAAATCCAATTCTGACTGAATTGTATATGGATTTAAATCCCCAATTATTTTCAGCTTCAATAAATATCTAAAACAATAAAAGAAATAATGTTATTGCTTGCAAAATTCATTAATATTGATAAATATCAGAGAAAAATGAACAGTAAATGAAAATTGTTTCCCCTACCTTTCTCCAAACATCTGGAGTTTCCAATAATAATTTCCTTAAATAATCACTTTGCAGTGTGGTAAAGTTTATAAAGTTCACAAAATACAGCAAACGAAATGCAAATGAATCCAACATAGACAAAATACGACGATAAACAATGAAATGAAATTATATTACAACCATAACCTCTGTAACCTGTAACTTTTTGTATGCCAACCTGCCAACCAGAACCAGAAGTCACGTAGTTACGTGGTTTGGATTGCCTAAATACATATATACACGCGCGGCAAATTTGAAAATGAATGCAAATTGAATAGTAAATGGCCTCTCTTAAAATGTAGGACATTGGTAGTATGTTCATAGAATATCTTGTAACATTCCACCAATAACTTAATCAGATGTTCACCGAATGTTCCTTGAATGTCCAGGAAATTCAAACATTAATAGAACTTTGATAGTACATTCCTGGAATGTTTTGTGTTGTTAGGGATCCTGTTTCTAGAATTATCTACTCCGGCCCATGCTAGCCTCGAAGTTCGAAAACTTGTTCCGTACGCTTCTATGAATAGCACGATGAAAGAATCCCGTTATCTCTGGCGTGTATGTATAATTTGGTGGGTTGGCAGATATTTGAAATCGTAAACAGCCCAGCCCGTAGAACAAAAAAAAAAGAAATCGATTAATTTCGAAAGGAAAGGTCTTGTTTACCTGTTTCGGCAAAGGTCGATCAACCGATTTGGAAGCAAGAGGGTCAGGTCATTGGCATTGTATTTCGCAGCACTATGATGCACTGAAAGAATGGTTTGGTATGAACTTTATCTTTACTGTGGTGAGGAGATTTACCAAGAGAGAAAAAGCAAACGTCAAGATTCTGTTACCATTTCATTTTTCCCTGCGAGTGCTTCAATGAAGGCCGCTGCTTGATAAATAATGTAATTCAATGTTTTTAAACACCAAATTGTAGTAAACTTCTTCTTGATGTGGCTATCCGTGACAAATTTTGGCTACCACCATGTCCATCTTTATCTTATCCGCAGCAGCGCGGAAAAGCTGCACAGATGTTGTGTTGAACCAGGCTCTAAGATTCTTTAACTAGGATGTTATTCCTGGAGCCCGCTTTCCAAATATTTTTCCTTGCAGGATGACTTGCAGGAGGGCATATCTGGATTCATTTCGCATAATGTGTCAGAAGTATTCTAACTTTCGAGATTTGATGGTGGTCAGTACATCTCGGTTCTTCTTCATTCCACTGAGAACCTTCTCATTTATGACCCGGTCAGTCCACGGGATTCTAAGTATTCGTCTATACAGCCACATCTCAAATGCTTCCAATTTTCTTCACATATCTTCGTTCAAAGACCACGATTTAATACCATAAAAAAGGACAGAGAAGACGCAGCATTTTTACTTTTATTCCAAGAGAGAGGTAGCTCTTGAAGAAGGCCCCCATCCGGTTGAAGGAGGATCTCTAGCTTTTCCGATTCGCACTCTCATCTCTTGGTTGTTGGTCCGTTCTTTATTTATTAAGGTGTCGAGGTAGTTGTAGTGCGTCACTCCTAGAGAGGTTTGGTTGACGTCGATGTGGTCTTCAAATTTATAAAATCTATTCTATCAGCGACGTCGCACGAGCATATTTGCCACAATACAATAAATGAAATATGAACACTATTTACTTTGTATTCTTTCCATTTCAGCGTCCGTCATTCCTTCTATTGGATTACTCGGGGTAGCATACGTGGGGTGCGACAAGGTAGCAGCCCAGCTGCTGCTAGCTCTTACAGCTACGTTCGGTGGAGCTGTATACGCAGGAAACCAAATGAACCACATCGCTTTGAGTCCGCAGTACGCGGGTACTATGTATGGAATCACGAACTCTGCAGCGAATATGTGCGGATTTTTGGCTCCGTACGTGATAGGGCTTATAATACAAGGACAGGTAAGTGTCTAAACTAAAAGTCAACCAATTAGGCATGCACTTCATATATTTAATGATATCATAACCCATCGGTACATACTTGACGGCAAACAAATTCAACAAATTATTCCTCATATATTAGTTTTTTCGATAGCAGGAAATAAAAACATTGTTGCCAAATAAAAACATATATATGTATTTACCACAGCAGCTACCGGCTACATTGTTGCTCTTTGTCTTTAAGGGACTATCCTAGTGTAAAAGTACGAAATTCATATACTTTTTTTGGGAATTTCTGAAATAAAAAGTATTGTTTTGAAAATTTGCATGAGCATTTATTATAAAAAGAAGTACATGTAAAACAATTTTCACAAAAAACTATTGAAAATTTAAAACGATTTATGCGTTATCTCTGGCACCGTGAAAATAAAAACATAGCTCTACTGCTGCAGTGATTGGGACTAATAGATATTCTGAAACATTAAATTTCAAAGTGATTATTGAAATATAAGTTATTTCCTATACCATCAACTATGATTTTTGATAAATATTTAAATTTGGAAAAATGACGAAGTGTTGAAAAATATGTTTAAAATTAGCTAAAACATTTTCAGTTTCAAAAACCACCAAATTGACATTTTTTATCCGATCAAAAACCCCTGTTTATGGTATAGAAACTTACATTTCAGTAATAACTTTGAAATTTTATGTTTCAGGATCTGTATTAGTCCCAATCACTGGAGCAGTGGAGCTGTTTTTATTTTCATGGTGCCAGTAGATGGCGCATAAATCGTTTAATTTTCAATATTTTTTTATGAAAATTGTTTTAACTTCTTTTTATAATAAATGCTCATGCAAATTTTCAAAATAATTGGTATAGTACTTTTTATTTTAGAAATTCCCAAAAAAGTATATGATACTTTTACACTAGGATAGCCCCTTAAGAGTGTGAAACAAAAATAACTGACTGTAATATAAATATCAAAGTCATGTTGTCGTATAGAAGGTTATGTAAGATTTTTATTTTTTTTTTCTTCTTCTTTTATGCCCTTTGGCAGCTGTGCTCATTTAGCCAGCAACATTTAAAATTAACGCCTAACCAAACCTATCACACTACAAGACTATTACGAACCTAATCGACCAATCAAGGATAGGGAAGGGACAGTGAAATTGGATCAAAAATAAACTGTCGTTAAAATATAAATTAAATAAATAAAAAGTAAAGTAAAGTTTTCAATCCTAATAGCAACATTAATAATATTGAAAAATATTAAAAATATTACTAAAATATTTTTAAATTGAAAACTTATTGGTCCATTTCCCTGGTGACACCTCCAAGGCTTCTACAATATGCAAGCCAGATGGATGCTGCAGTGAAGACAAAAGGGAAGGAATTCTACAACCCCCGTCTGCAGCTTGGTAATGTTCCAACAGAAAATGGACCTAGTTACTCTGTAGGAGTAATACTAGTATTATATAATTAGTATTACTCCTATAGAGTAACTAGGTCCATTTTCCGTTGGCACTTTACCAAGCTGCAGACGGGGGTTGTGAATTGCATAGTGTAGAATTCCTTCCCTTTTGTCTTCACTACAGCATTCATCTGGCTTGCATATTGTAGAAGCCTTGGAGGTGTGTCACCAGGGAAATGGAGCAACAAGTTTTCAATTTAAAAATCATTTAGTAATATTTTTCATTATTATTAATGTTGCTATTAGGATTGAAAACTTTACCTTTCAATTGCCAGATGACGCTAGTCACCTAATCCATACACGTCAGCTTTCATGGTTGGTCACTTCGAGTAGGTATGGAGCAGCAGGCCTACGTCTCTCCGATGAGACTCCAACAAGAGTCGAAAATCGTCGATTCAGAGGGCTGGACTGCGCTCCGTATTTTAAGTGAAAAATAAGATTGTTTTGCCTTCGCATTGCAACTGTATAAAAATGGTATACATTTTTATTTTTATTAAATAAATAAAATATAATTTGAAAACCATAATTTGACATTATATTTAACCTCCACTACTTCTAGCCAATGAAATGCTCGCTGTAATAGGAATGGCAAGTCGACAAAATCTGGTTATTCCCTATATGTTTTTTCAAATTTAAAATATGGCAACAAAGGGACAATGGTGTGCGAGCCTTATTGTTTGACTTCGACCCAAGCGGTCTAACTGTGTATAAGTTTACATGCATCTGATCTGCGACGGAACTGACGTCACATACTGTTTACAATTTCTGACGTGAAGTTGGCGTTGACAGGTGTTTTTGTGGTTAATAAATAATAAATATTTTATTTGGTGACATATTTTAATGCAAAATACATTGTAAAACAGGTAACAATATGTATTAAGGCAATATTAAGCAATAATTTAATGCATTCCTGTTGGTAAGTCAAGAAATTATTCCGGAAACCAATAGTCGGCCATTGTTATGTCAAGTTATTAGCTACTTTTTATCAGCTACTTTTTATCAGCTACTTTGGACGCCAGAATTTTGCTCATAGTTTCTATCCTGGGTGTTTTTATATCAATGCTTCGACCATATTAGAGTCTTGTCAATGTTCTCTTTTTTAATATAAGGTTTTACAATGTTATAAAAGAAAGCATCTTAGTGTGCTAGTTACGGTAATACCTCTTGAAGTTATTTGGATCTTGTTTGTATAATAATAATATAGAGTGTAACAAAAATGCAGGTCATAAATTAAATCACATATTCTGGGACCAAAATTAGTTTGATTGAACCTAACTTACCTTAGTACTAATGTGCACATAAAAAAATTATAGCCTTTGAAGTTACAAAATGAAAATCGATTTTTTCTAATATATCGAGAAAAATTCGAGATTTTTTATTGAAAATGGACATGTAGGTTTATGGCAGGATCATCTTTAAAAAAAATTATAGTGGAATTTGTGCACCCCATAAAAATGTTATGGGGGCTTTGTGCCCTTAAACCTCCCCCCCCCCAAACTTTTGTGCACGTTCCAATTAAATAATTATCGTGGTACCATTAGTTAAACACAGTGTTTTTAAAACTTGTTTGCCTCTTAGTACTTTTTTGATAAGCCAGTGATTATCGAGATATTTTGAATATTTGTCGAATCCACCACATATTTGTATATTTATGGTTGAGTACGATTATAGAGACCTGTTAATAATCTGAAAATTATTTATAATTTACATTTTAGGTATATGTTGAAACATATTAAAAAAGAAGTCACATCTCGATAAAATCTAGCTTATCTAAAAAATACCAAGAGACAAAAAAGTTTTAAAAACTCTGTGTTTAACTAATGGTACATACCACAATAATAGTTTAATTGGAACGTACACAAACATTTGCGGGGTTTAAAGGAACAAAACCGCCATAAAATTTTTATGTAAACATATTAAAAAAGAAGCCGCATTTCGATAAAAACTGGATTACCGAAAAAATACTAAGAGGCAAAAAAGTTTTAGAAACATTGTGTTTAGCTAATGGTACCACAATAATAATTTAATTGCAACGTACATAAAAGTTTGGGGGGGGGGGGTTTAAGGGAACAAAACCCCATAAAAATTTTATGGGGTGTACAAATTTCACTGTTCTTGTTTAAGATGTTCCTGGCATAAGATTGTCACATATATTGAAAAAATCGATTTTCATTTTGTTCTTCAGGTATAACTGATTAGGTTCTGATAACTTCAAGAGGTTATAACTTTTTTATGTGCACATTTGTACTAAGTAAGTTAGGTTCAAAAACTATTTTTGGTCCTAGGATATGTGATTTAATTTGTGACCTGTATTTTTGTTACACCCTGTATAAACTGTAAATGTGTGAATAACGTTTTTCTTGTTTAAAGGAAACCCTCGGCCAATGGAGAATGGTCTTCTACCTTGCGGCTGGCATCAACATCGGCACAAACTTATTCTACATAATGTTCGCCAGTGCTCGGGAAAGATCGTGGTCGAGATCTCGACGTTTGAGCAACATCAACTGACAAGCACTGTATCTCGCCATGATGGTCGACGCCTAGGCAATTTTTGTATGATATATTAGGTAGTATTAATAAGTACAATATTTAATTTTATATAAAGATAATCTTAAGAGAACAATGTGATCGAATATTTTTATTCCTACTGTAAATTATGAACCTTTATATTCCAAAGTTATCTATTAGATAATATATAATTTATTTTCGATACTTGAAATTGTCGTTTTATTAGTCAAACAATGATAAAACTTCTGACACAGAGGACATCATTCTCTTAAATCTTAGTCATCATTCATTATGTTATACATAACCCGACCTCTGGTTCATCATCAGAGAGGCGTAGGTTTGCTGTTCTCTGCCTCAAGCCTTAAGTGACAAACCTCCGAGAGTTATCCACGCACTGCAACTGACATTATGGAGTAGGTGCCTAGCGACATCTGCTAAATGAAAGTCAAAGTTTTTCAACCTAATAAAAATGTTTCTAAAAGATATTTAATTTAAAAACTTATTGGACCATTTTCCTGGTGACACCTCCATGGCTTCTAAAAATTGCAAGCCAGATGGATGCTGCAGTGAAGACAAGAAGGAATTCTAAAAGTTGCAATTCGCAACCCCGTCTACAGCTTGGTAAATTCCAACGGAAAATGGACCTAGCTACTGTAACGGGTAGCTCTTTCAAGGACGACAGACTCAGTAAAACACAGGTTAAAAATAAAGTAAATATATTTAAGACAATTATAACAGTTTAAAACAAATAAAATAAAATATAATTCCGTCTTCTGCAAAGGAAAAACAATATTAAACTTTATTACAGTCATCCGATCATAATAGCAACATTAAAATGATACGATAAACAGCACAATATATACAATAACAATCTCCCTACGGTAAATCAACATACATATATTCCGATCCGGATATACCGCATTTCACTTCAATGCGGCACGTAGTCACTCGTTCCTCGCTACTACCGCCCACTGCGATAACGGTCATGGCAAGACTCCACTTCACCACGGAGGCGTTCGCCTAGGCATAGTTCCACCTCACAAACGGTGCATCTTTGCCCATCCAGCTAGTGCTAGTTCAACACGCTAGCAACAGCTGTCGAGCCATTGCTAGTTCAACACGCTAGCAACGACTGATTTTTTCATTCTCCTGGCTCGCCTTAAATATGCTCTCGATGCCACTACTCCTTCTGTTTCCCCCAGCGGTGCTATGGGCCAACACGGCTGCTCCTACGGTTGTCTCTGGTCGACCGGCCCATCGCTGGCATCATATCATTACACTACTCTATAGGAGTAATACTAATAGAAAAATAAAAATGTTTACCATTTTTATTCAGTTGCAATGCAAAGGCAAAACTGTTTTATTTTTCACTTAGTACAGAGAGCGCAAACCAGCACTCTAAATCGACGATTTTCGACTCTAATTGGAGTCATCATCAGAGAGGCGTAGGTTTGCTGTTCTCTGCCCTAAGTGACAAACCTCCCAGAGTTGTCCTCGCACTGCAGCTGACATTATGGAGTAGATGCCTAGCGACATCAGCTAAATGAAAGTCAAAGTTTTTCAACCTAATAAAAATATTAAAAATATTTCTAAAGATATTTAATTGAAAAACTTATAGGGCCATTTTCCTGGTGACACGATAATGTGTTTACTTTTTGACTATGCAAAAACTATTGATATTGTGTGAGTACGAATAGATACCATACATGTAGTTTTAGATTAGAGATGCGATAGAAGGAAGCTCTAAAATCGGCAACATTGCTTATGAGAATGAGTTGCATTGCTACTGTACAATCGACAAATGACTGAATAAATTAGTACGACTCGGCTGTGGGAAGCAGTGTTGCCATGTATTAGGTGTGCTCCTATATCTAATTTAAAAGTAAACACACGGTATAAAGATGTATATTGTGAAAAGCTTGGAAGTAGATGGAAACGGTCTATAAAAAAGGAGACAAACTCCAGCGTAAAAACTACCGTGGAATTTCTCTACTATGTACAGCAGGGGTCGGCAACCTTTTTCGGATGGCGGGCCATGTTCAAAATAAAATGTTTTATGCATATTCAAATGTAGCTTAAATAGTCTTCTTCTTCAGTCTGTTTGCATCCATCCTTGGACAAAGGTCTCCCCATGAGTTCTTCACTTCTCTCTGTTTTGTGCTATTTAGTGCCAGTATCTACCCATTTTTGCTTTGACGTCGTCTAGCCATCGTTTATGTGGTTTTGCTTTAGTATGACCGGACTCGTGTGATCTCCAATGTATAATGTTTCGCGTCCACATTTCATTGCTTTGTTATGGCCAGTTCCATTTTATTTGCGCAATTTTTCCAATTGCATCTTCCACCTTCGTAATGCGTCACACGTCCTTATTTTCGTTTATGTCCTTTCAGCTTAGTCCTAATCTACCTTGTTCGATGGACCTCTGTGTTGGTCTTAATCTATATTCATCTTTCATCTATTTTAAGGCATTTATAACGTCCTCGTTAGTAATTTTGGTAGTTCAGATTTTACATTTAATATTTCCATACCGGTTTTCTGGTTTTTCTATGTTGAACGAGTATAATTCTGTATAAATAGTAATATTCAATAATATTTATTAAATTAGTTTTGTCATTTATAGTGATTCCATTTATATCTGTTATCAGGTGTATTTGTTGTCGGTCTTTCCTATTTAGAGTTTTTAACATTTTCATACTCTTGATTTTCCCTATAATATTTTCGATTTGTTCGGTATTTTAGTCCCTGATGTCTTGTCTTATCCATTTTTTATTGCCTTATTAAGTTCCTTATATTTTAGTGAATTTCGGTCCATGCAACTCTTGTCCTTAAGCGTCTGTTGTCTTTCTGTATTTAATTTATTATTTTTCATAAGTTTGTTGATTTTTCCTAAAATTACATTAGTGCATTGACGGGCCGCGCAAAAAGTTTCAAAGGGCCGCATGCGGCCCGCATGTTGCCGACCTCTGATGTACAGCATACAAAGTCCTCACGCATATTATAAACCAGCGGTTCCAGCCACTAGCAGAAAATATTATTGGAGAGTATCAGATGGGCTTCCGACGGGGAAGATCGACACTGGATCAAATATTTACAGTCAAGCAGGTCTTGAGCAAATCATGGGAACACGACATTGATGTTCACAACGTGTTTGTAGACTTTAAACAGGCATACGACTCAGTCAAAAGGAACAAACTATACCATATATAGGCTGAATTGGCAATACCACACAAGCTAATTAGACTCATTAAAGCCACAATGGATGAAACTCAGGCATGACAAAACCACCGGATAGACTTTTTCAAAATTTCGCAGTGAGATGGGCTGGCCCACAACATTGTTTAACCTGGCACTGGAAGAGGAAGAGGAGGTTTAACTGGAAGAGGAAACCTACTGACCAACCGAACGGTTCAACTGGCCGCTTTGCCGATGATATTAATATTACAAGTACAACATCAACAGAAGCACAGGAAACATACGCAGAGTTAAAAACGCAAACAAAACGGTCTAGGTCTGGAAATTAACACACAAAAAAAAAACAAAAATAATGATACAGACGAGAAGAAATATAGTCCCACAAGACATTATACATGAAGAAGACATTGAAACGGTCGGAAAGTTTACATACCTGGAAGTAGAAATATATGCCGACGGATCAGAAGATGGAGAAATACCAAGAGAATATCGCAGACAAACAGCTTTTTTTGCTCTCTCCCATATATTTCGGTCTAAAAGTGCCCACCGAAATACAAAGATGAAAATCTATATAACCTTAATTCTACCAATAGCATGCTATGTCAGTGAAGCATGAGTCATGAAAGAAACATCCAAAAACAAACTCGACACATTCGAAAGTAAAGTACTGAAGAGAATACTAGAACCTGTAAGGGAAAAACGGAATCTTCAGAAGCAGATACAACAACGAGCTTTATTAACTTTATAAGCAAACACCCCTTCATTAGCATACAAAGATTGCAATGGGCCGGACATGTGATAAGAATGGGAGAGGATAGGCTACCAAAAAGAACACTGAACGCTAGAATGCAGGGAAAGAGACCGGTTGGAAAGCCAAGAAAGCGCTGGGAAGACACAGTAAACAGCGACGCACAAGCCCTTTTAGGAGTCAGTGTATGGAGAAGAGCAGCCACAGACAAACAAGATGCAAAAAATAAAGGAGGCCAAGGCCCAATTTGGGCTGTAGTGCCGTAGAAGAAGATGGAAACGATATAGAATAATAGCAAACATGTATTGAAGATACAAGACTATAGTAAGAGTTGGAGACCTCTGCTGGACAAAGCATACCCAAACTGATCAATATTGGCGTTTGTGCCTTATTGCTATTAGTGAAAATAAACAAAATGGCTCTAAATGATCAATTAGAGTATACACGTGGTGGACCAATAATACTTAAATTATGATCAATCTTACCGTCTCTAACTTTTAGGGCTTCATATGACATATTTGACGTTAATATGTAATATTTACCGTTTTTGATAAAATTTGTTATACAGGCAATAAGTGTATGTGTTCACATAGATAGTCAGGGACTAGCCCACAAGTGGAGCATGTGCACTTTAAAATATGTAATATAAATAATACCTTTGATAAATATAAAAGGTATATTTACTATTAATTATTAGTAGTTAATAATACACTAGTATATTTATCAATAAACGATAATACATTAAATAAATATAATATATGGAATTAAAGTGCGCATGCGTTGTCGTGGACTAAAAGTACCGACAGGGTCCACAAACGAACATAATGACACTGACATTATAAAAATTCGCCGCTACGGACGCTGGCAGTTTCATGTATCCACACCATGGTCACGCACGGAGCGAATATGATAAATTATTAGATGTAAATGATTAATATTTTGGACAGAAAGATTACAACACACTTTACACAAATTAGTCTTTGAATAGTCCAAAATATATATGTGTACTACATTAGAAAATATAGAAAACAGAGGTAGGAGAAACAACATGTACTACAAGGGCTAGCAGTAATAGGTGTAGGTAGTAGTAGAAGTATCTACTTCTGTTTTCCCTCACAGGTCCTAGTATTCTCCTCAGTACTTTCCTTCAGGCTACCAAAAAGAGCACTGAATGCTAGAATGCAGGGAGAGAGAGCGGCTGGAAAGCCAAGAAAGCGCTGGGAAGACACAGTAAACAGCGACGCACAAGCCCTTTTAGGAGTCCGTGTATGGAGAAGAGCAGTCACAGACAAGCAAGGGTGGAGGCAAAAAATAAAGGAGGTAAGGCTCAATTTGGGCTGTAGTGCCGTAGAAGAAGAAGTAGGTAAGTAATAGAACATATGAAAACTAATACAGATTGCTGATAATAAGAATTATCGCAATAAAGGTATCAAAGTTTTGTTCAGCATACTATTGTGTGTCTGCAAAAATAAAAGAAATAATTTAATATTTTATTTAATAATATTTAATAAACTTAATTAACACTATATGACAGGAGTACAGTAATTTACTTTATATTTTTACATATTTCATTACTTATTCATAGATATCTTCTTTGTCCCCAACGTACCGCACAATATCTGCAGGTCTCAGTAATTTTTCGGCATCAGCATCTGGGATTTCAAAGCCGAATTCATCTTCCATCGCCATGATGACTTCGACATGGTCTAGGGAATCTAATCCAAGATCATTGATGAAGTGGGAGTTCAAAGTCAGCTAAAATCATATTTTGAATTGGTATTACAGTTTAAGACAAACATTGATGGTTATAACATAAGTGCATTAACCCTTAAACGCCCAAGGGTGGGTAAAAAATGTCCACCTAATGCATATTGTAACATATTATTTATTGTGTTCCAAAATTTTCAAAAATTATTTATTCTTAAAAAGACAGCCCTTTATCGAATGTTAATTTGGTTCTACCGATATTTTTGAAAATAAAAGTCATATCTTGAATTAAATATGTGTGGGCACAAAATGTCCACCCTTGGTAAAACTTGTTACTAAAGGTTTCTCGATTGTTTCTCGTATACTCGTTTCTTGATACTGTTTCTTGTATGATTTCTCGTTGGCATGAACATAATCCACATAATTATTGACATATAATCGACATAATTATCCGTAACACTAATGAGGAGGCAGACAGGAAGAATGTGGGAAAAATCGACAAATCTGAATTACTGGCTTTTACTGGTATTTTAATTTTGATGTACATCATACTTTTATTGTAAGGTTTGTACATCGTTTGTATTAATATTTTAAAAAATGCTGTGTTTACTAAGCATAAGATTCTTAAGTTTAATCCATTTCTAACAACTCTCAACAATAAAAAGTATATTAGCTATTTTTGAGGTGGATATTTTTATGTGGAGCATAATTTTTATCTGCCAACCCCACGGTCTGAGCTGGTTAAGTGCTCTATACTATACAATTCGAGAAAAATGCACAATCACCTGCCATCTAACATCAAATCTATTACAGCATTTCCCGCTTTTCGCAAGGCCTTGAAAGCTTATTTGCTAGAGAGAGCTTTTTATACAGTGAATGACTTTTTTTATAAACGATTTGAATTCAGCAAATTGACTTGCAGGATTATTACTTTCGAGTACTTTTGTACATATTTGCAGCGGCATAGAACTTTTGATTTACTTTCCCTTTTCCTGGTTCGCCTTCTTTTTGTTCTGACGTTGTATACATATGGTTTGCAAAATTTTTAATTTTTTAATGTGTACTTAACTGTGTAACTGTAAAATTATATTAAGTAGTATAACTCACGCCATTTACTTGGTGTCTGTTTCTGTTTTGTCCGTAGTTTTTTATTATTTTTTGTTTTTTATTGTATTTTTTTATTTTGTATAAGCTTTGTCCACAAATTGGTAAAATTTTATGACAATAAAGCATACCTTACTTTTTACCCACCCTTGGGAATACATGGAACCTACATATTGAGGGATCAAAACTTATATGTTTATAGATGTATACACAAAATATATCTCTTTATTTTAATTTCTGTATTAGAATTACAGAAACAGTGGTTATTGAGATCGGGAAGGGAGTTGGGAACAATTTGTAGCCATAGGCTTCTTCTGATCATACAGTTTCTGAAGCTGTATTGTTTTGAACTGGTCATACCACAGCCAATTAGCTTATTGTACATCTTTAATTCAAGTTGCATCCTTCCATTAATTTTTAATATTTTTTTAAATAATCTTCCAAAATAAGATCTTCTCTTAACCATCGTCTTCATGTTCAAAACTTCTATAGGCTAACAGAATGGAGGAATTAAAGTATCCCAATCTTTTGATTATCAGTGACATTGAAAGTTATGGGTCTATTGAATAAAAAGAAGTATTTGCTTTTACTTACAAGTATTTAAGTATTTACTTAATACTAATTGAATAAAGTCATTTCTTTAATGCTTTATTCAATTACTATTAAGTAAATACTTAAATACGAGGAAGTAAAAGCAAATACTTCTTTTTATTCAATAGACCCATTGACAAAAAGTTATGTCTGATTACAGATGGAGACACGTAGTGCTTCTTCTCTTAATACCCAAGATTATAATTAATTCTTGCCATAATTCTGATTCAAAATTTCATCCTTCATCAGAATGTAACTCAGGAACTCCATGTCTTAATACGAAATGTTATGAACGCTTCTGCCGCTGTAGTCGCTTCTTAATTAGCAAGGATTTCAAGCCATTTTGAAAAATAATCCATTGCAACCATTCCGTACTTGTTTCCTCTCTCTGTCATTGGAAGTGGACCGAGAATATTCACTGCAAGTCATTCAAGAGACTCTCTGGAAATTGTCAAACAAATTATAGGCCTTAAAACACTTGGAGGAGGGCCCATTAATCCTATTAAGGACACAATAGATTAAAGAATTTTTGAAAATGTATACTAAGATCTGGGCAAATAAAAACCTATATAAAAAATTTGTTTAGAAATTAAAATAAAAAAAAAGTTAGGATCTTTTACTTATAGGTTGATTGCTTTTATGTCAGGACGATTATGCCAAATATTATCCTGGACAGTATTCATCCAGCAAGACTTTGGATTTAAAGAACAAAAACCTTTTCAACGTAAATAAAGTATACCAATCTACAGTTGAGTCCGCGAGTCTTTACCCGTGCGTCATTAATACCTGGCGAGATAAAACACATACTTTTTATCTAGCATCATTCTCTTCCACGCATGAAACTCATGACAAACCAGCTGCCGTTTGTTATTAAGTAACAACACATGTTATTTTTATGAACCATCTAGACTCAGTGCATTGAAAAGAGATAGGTACAAAAAAGACGATTCGGTATGTTTTCATATTTTAAGCACAATTTGTTTGACGTTTCTGCTTTGTTTAATTTTGTGGCTGTCAGTCAGTTGAACTTTTTGCAGTTTTTGTCGAATTTTTGCATTTTGAAGTTTCTTTAAATTACACAAACAGTTGTTTTCACAAATAATTTTATATTGGGCTTTGAAATTTTAAGGTAAATAATTCTATTTTGGCAATTAATATTTAAAACATACAAAGCTAACGTCATTCACACAGTAAAGAAAATACTGTGTTTAGATTTCCGTCAAAGTGAATAAAATAACAAAAATAAAATATGTTGTTGGATTTTTTTATAAATTGTTTATTTATTTATTAATCAATAATAATAAAAGAATTTATTAAGCTACTTCAAATGTAGCTGTAATTCTGCACAAAAATTTTGAAGCAAAACTTACATTTGACATTCTATATATTTGATAACGTCAAATTTTATAATGAAACCCATAATCGGAACAGTACCCACTTTCTGTCAGTTGTTGTTGCGTGAAATAGATTTCCGACTTATGTCGTATGCTTTAAATGATGACGCACAGGTAAAGACTCGCGGACTTAACTGTACAAGAAAAAGATCACACAGAAGAGACTGTAACCACAAAGTCAAGTTAACAGGTCTAAATCACATTATGATTCAATATTTATGCTAAATCATTTTTATTTTAATAAGAAATCATGATATTTAAACTTTATTGATGCTTTAACACTGATCAATAAATAATAAAAAATCATTAATTTTCTATAACTTGATCTTTTCTGGGAATACGATAATACAATCCATAAAATGAAAAAAAAAACATTATTCCATTCCGTTATGTCCATTTTGAAAAAGGAATCTTTATGAGCTTAATATGATAGAATATAGAATGTCTAAAGTAGTCTAATAATATTTTCACAGTCGGCGCACATAAAACATTGTTCTGTGGAAAACCCACATATGAAACTGTTGGTGGTTGCAATGTTTTCCAGCATAGCATTGAATCTTTAATTTTTTTTAACAAATTTAAAAAAAAAAATTAGTTTGATTTAGCTCGTCTTTTGAAGTGTAAAATGTAATTATGATTGCTAATAATATTACGAAAGATTTAAACCAAAAAAATAGGATCATATAGGATTTACCCAACACAAAACAGATGTAGCCTGGGCCTCAATTTCTGACCCTTCGCTTCGTTATTGAACATATTCGTTTTGTATCTGTTTAGTATACGAAGTGAATACATTCGATAACGAAGCAAACGGTCAAAAATCGAGGCTCTGGTCTACTAAGGGTGAATTGAAGATTACTTATTCAAAATGGATATTAGATGCATTCAGTATGTTGAAACTGTCTTGTTAAATTACTATAAAGTAAAAAAATAGTGAGTTTTTTATCCTTAGATTAAAATTAAAATACAAAATAGATATTTATTTTGTTTGCTCAATTATTGTTGGTTACTATTCCAAGAAAAGATTACAGCTCTTACAAA
This sequence comes from Diabrotica virgifera virgifera, assembly GCF_917563875.1. NCBI lineage: Eukaryota > Metazoa > Arthropoda > Insecta > Coleoptera > Chrysomelidae > Diabrotica > Diabrotica virgifera. Next base: position 6,232,419 of record NC_065449.1, on the reverse strand, counting down.
ATATACATAACTTTTAATAAAACTGACATTAGCGATGCTATAAACGATATTTATGTGTACTACTGTACCTTTTCTGGACTAATTTTGTCATACAATTTTAATACTAACAAAACTCTTTCACCAATGAGTTGCAAAGTCAGTGGTGGCTTAGAACTGTAACTTCTCTGTTGTGGTGAAACAAGTCTCTGAAATAAAAAAATATTGATATAAGTAAGTAGGTACCTTTTCTGCAGTTACTTTATCATATGAAGAACACACTTTCAGCACCCTTTGTTTGATTTCTTCTTCAGAAGGTTTAGGTTTTATTACCTCTGGTGAATAGAATCTTGTCTAACAAACAAAAAAATATAATTGATTTAAATATAGTAGTTTAGTCAACAAGGGTAGTTTACTCTGAATTTTGTCCTAATGCATAAATTTACTTGATATTTTCACAGTACATAGGGAATAGTTCAAGAAACAAAGTCTATCCTATGCCAAAATATGCTTTTATCTTGGAAGTGGTTTCCATCCCTTGTCAGGGATAGAAATTTTTTTGGTCAACATAATTCACTGAGTTGATAGAGGACCCCAAAAAAGTTCTATAATTTGTTTTTCAAAATTCGGTACTTATTGAGCTATTTGTGACTGAAAATTTGCCATTTTCATTGAATAACTTAAAAACTCTGCATCTATCGAAAAAAGTGTAAGAAACATTTTTGTAACTTAGAAAAAAACAAGAGATTAATTTTTTCAATAATCTACAGTAGACTCTCTCTATAACGAACACAGTTATTACGAGGTTTCACTTATAACGAGGTACACTAGATGTCCCATGAAATTCCTATTGAACTGTAACACCTCTATAACGAGGTGTATTATAACAAGGAAAAATGAAATCGTAGAATATGTATTTTTATCTGTTTTTAGCGCTGTAATGGCTATAAATAAATACCCGAACTGAGTGTATACAGAAATCCTCAACATCTGTGTGGTTACCAAGGATAGTGTTGTAATAAAATCCACCGCCTATAATAAACTTCTTCCTGTTCTGTTTATCTATCGACCGATATTGAATATTTTAAGAAAATTTACAATTTATGATGGCGAAGCCTTATTGTTGAGGAAACAATATTTAGCATCTTATATTGCTCCGAAAGGCTTTACTATAGGAAGTTAATGTTTTAGAGAACTATACAGTGCGTCCATAAAGTAACGCATAAATTCGTTATTTCATAAACCGGCGACTTTAAGGAAAAATCCTGATTTTTATTTTTAAATTACGATTTTTATTTTTAAATCCCGATTTTTACTTTTAAATTACGATTTTTTGGCATATATATCATACTAGTGAAGTCATCCATCTGGGCGTGATGACGTAATCGATGATTTTTTTAAATGGGAACAGGGGTCATCTGATAGCTCATTTGAAAGGGTATTCAATTCTCTATCCAATAATATAAACATAAACATAATTATTTATACAGGGTGTTCAAAAAACATTTTTTTAATTAAAATAAGTGAGACAAAAAGAAGAATATATGTAATTTATTTTAATTCTTCTTCTTTTTTCTCGAAACTCCTTATGCCCCTCAGGGGCGTCGGAGGTTTTATTCATCTTCTATCCATCTCTTCCATTTCTTGCGGTCCTTTGCTAACTCTTTCATTTGTTGATGTGTTTTTCCTTTTTCCTGTCCAATTTCTATAATCTGATCGATCCATCTCTTCCTTGGCCTCCCTTTCCTTCTTTTACCATATCTTTTCGATTCCATCACCTGCTTTGGTAGTCTTCCCTGGTCCATTCTGTTAATGTGTCCATACCATTTTAATTTTCTTTTTTGTATCTTGGTTATTATCGATTCCTGTTTCAGTCTTTGTCTAATATCTTCATTTCTTATTCTGTCCAATTTCGTTTTTCCTGCTATTTTTCTTAGCTGCTTCATCTCCGCTGCGTTTATTGTACTGTCTATTTTTGCATTGTTTACCCATGTCTCACTTGCATACATTAAAGTTGGCACAGAGATTGCGTTGTATACCTTCAGTTTTGTTTCTTTATCTATTTCTTCCTTTCCAAATATTGTTTTATTTAGTGCATAGTAGATCTTATTTGCTTTTTTCGCTCTGTATGAGATTTCTTGATCTATCTTTCCATCCTCGGATATTATTACTCCAAGGTATTCAAACGTCGAGACTGTTTCTATTATTTCGTTTTTGCACCTAAATATCGTTTGGTTTATTTCTTCCCTTTTCTTTTGGGTTACTATCATGGTCTTCGTTTTCTTTACATTTACCTCCATTTTCAAATTTTCTATTTCCGCCACCCATATTATAGCCCTTATATTAATTTTTGCATTTTCTCTTTATTGTCTGCTATTATTACTAAGTCATCTGCATATAGTAATCCCTCCATTCTCACTGGTACTAAATTCCTGTACCCTATTATTGACTGTAATTGCCTTGACCTTCTTTTAGCGCTCTTCATTACTCTATCCATTACTAATATAAACAAAACTGGGCTGAGACTGTCCCCTTGTTTTATTCCTCTCCTTAGGTTTATTATTGGCGATCTGTTTCCATTTATTTGTACTTTAGCAAGTACGTTTCTATACGTACTTTTTACCACGCTTACTATCTTTTGCGGGATTTGCAGATCTTCCATTACTGACCATATTACTTCTCTATTTATAGAATCAAAAGCAGCTTTAATATCTATAAACGTAACATATAAGTCTTCTCCTATTTCGTTTTTCCTTTCAATTATATTTCTCAGTATGTATATATTATCTGTTGTTCCTCTTTCCTTCCTAAAAGCCGCTTGTTCTTCTTCTAGTTTTCCTTCCAGTTCGTTCCTGAGCTTCCTTTCTATTATCCCGGTGTAGACTTTATATGCCACTGATGATAAGCATATAGCCCTATAGTTATCACATTCCGCTTCATCTCCTTTCTTGTGTATTGGTATCAATAAATTTTCTTCCCAGTCTTCCGGTATCTTTTCTGTTCTCCATGCATCCCTCATTATTTCCAGCAGCCAAAACTTGCCTCGTTCTCCCACATACTTCATCATCTCCGGATCTATGTCATCGGCACCTCCCGCTTTTCCAATCTTTATTCTTGCCAATCCTTCTTCAATATCTTTGATATGAATTTCGTCTACTCGATTGTCCCTATCCACTTCTCTTGCCTGCTGTCCTCTCTCCTCATCTTGTTGGTTACTTGCCTCGAATTTTTCTTTATAGTGCTTATTCCATATGGTTAGTATGTCTTGTATGTTTGTTTTCAATTCATTTCGCTCATTTCTAATTCCTCTTATTTGTTTCCTTTTTGTTCCTTTCATGCTTCTTATTTTATTCCAAAACTGTTTATTGTTATTCCCAAAACCTTCGTTCAATTCTTCACCTAATTCCTTCCAGCTCTTCTTCTTCGCATCTTTTACTAGTTCTTTCACTATATTTCTCTGTCTTCTGTATTCGTCTCTGTCTTGCTCTTGATTTGTGTTTATGTATCGCTTCCACATTTCTTTCTTCCTTTTTACAGCTTGCTTTATTTCCTTATTCCACCATCCAGTTCTTTTATTATTCTTACCATTCTTTCTTATTCCACATACTTGTTTTGCAGTGTTCCGTAACGTGTCTCTTAATTTTTTCCATCTCTCTTCCATATTCCATATTTCCTCATTGTTTTCAAACTGTTCCAGTATTTTATCTGTCTCTCTTTGGTATAACTTCCTCATTTCCATATTTTTCATCTTATGTATTGCTATTCTTGTATATTGAGGACTCTCTATTATTTCCATTAGTTTCATGTTTATCTCTGCTGTCACTAGTCTGTGTTGGGTACTGAGTTCGGCTTCGTTCTCTGTTTTTATATTTTGTATCGTTAGTTCTGCGTCTCGAGGATATACTATGTAGTCAATTATGCTTCTCGCATTTCTTTCTTCTGCTACGTTTTAATTCAAAATGCATTTAACTACCGTCAGTAAAGAGAAAAAAATTTTATTTGGCAAATAAACATTGATTTTCGTTTAAACGAAATGTTCAAACTGCCAAGAGACAGGTGGGTGGCATCTTTAACATTGAATTTAAGCGAAAAACAATATTTATTTGTCAAATAAACATTTTTTTCCTGTTTTCTGACAACGGCAAAACGTATTTTAAATTAAATAAATTACATACATTCTTCTTTTTGTCTCAATTATTTTAATTAAAAAAATGTTTTTTTGAACACCTTGTATAAACAAATATGTAAATGTTTACATTAGTGAATAGAGAATTAAATACCCTTTCAAATGAGCTATCACATGACCCCTATTCTCATTTAAAAAAAAACATCGATTACGTCATCATGCACAGATAGATGACGTCACTAGTATCATATATATGCCAAAAAATCGGAATTTAAAAATAAAAATCGACCTGTTTCGGGATTTTTCCTTAATATCGCCGGTTTACGAAATAATGAATTTTTGTGTTACTTTATGGACGCACTGTATATGTGTGCACAATATTATTGTTGTCTGATATAACGAGATCTGCTTATAACAAGGTAGTTAGTCCGCCATTTCAGTTCTTGTTATAGAGGGAGTCTACTGTAGTTGCAATAAAAAGCGAGATATACTAGGTAGAATGAGACGTTTTTTTGTGAATGATCGCATCAGTGCATTTAACTTGAAATTACAGAAAAACCATTGATTTTATAGGTATAATCCTGAGAATATCTTTTGTAGTGCTTGAAAAGTCCTTTAAAATGAGTACTCCTAAATGCCGATTGCTTTCAAACTAAGCAAGATAGGTTGCAAAAAAGATTGATCACTCTCATATTTTTTAGAAGAAAATTAGCAGTATATTTAACTCCCTATCCACCAGAATTTAAATATGTCGTTTTCGGACTGATTTAAATTAGATATTTTTTCTTTACACATCAAATGGAGTGGTTTATCAGGGTTAAATTATTCAGCCAACCAAGAATAGTCTTGGCTGCAATAATGTTAAAATTATGCAATTTCCCCGTTTCTATGATTTTGAGACAACTAAGGTGTGTCACGTGGCTGATCAACAACAACCTGAGACCCAACATTTGTGTCTCACGTGCAGCCAAGTATAAAAAGATCTTTATTTAACTTGAACAAACGATATTAAAGCCTAAAAAGTACATTGATTTACAATACAACTAGTTTCATTCCATTATGTCAATAAGGGGTAGTTTTCACACCTAAAAAATAATAAGCATAGCATAGGGTAGGCTTTAAATTAGGTGGTAAGTAGAGCCTCTTCCCAAAATTTCATCAAAATCGATGCAATAGGATAGAAATCGCAGGCAATATACTATTTTTGCTCTCATTTACTGGAGTGTATCTACGAATTTTACATTGTTGAATGTCAATTGTGACAGTATTTTAAAATAATTTACAAACATTTTTACTTATTTTAGTTTGCGAATATTCAAATTGGTTTCAACTACTCTGAAATAATCAGTTTTTAAAATTTTGCGAAAGCAGCCTCAAACAAAAAATGAGGTTATGTTATGTAATATTTTATTTTACATGTGTAATATTATTTAAATTACCAGTAGTTTCTAATGAATTGGTTCGACTAATTCCAATAAATAGCAGCTGAAACTTACCTGTATATCGATCAAAGAACCAGGTTTACTTTGTGAGCTATTTTGTAAAATATCACTGCATCTATTTACTAATGTGACTGCCAAAGGCCTTGTACTGAAAGATCGTAAAGACGAGGAGTTTCTACACACTGCCCTAAAGCTTTTCGCTAATAAACTAGCCATTTCTTATAATTTCTAAAACTGCACCAGTTAAATTATTTTTATGGCAGTAGAAAATGAAAAATGAAGATGGAAATGGCAAAGCAGATGGATAATGACGTCAACGTCAGTTGTCTTATGTCAATGTCGTTAAGCCCATGTTGAAATCACGGTTATTAGACATAACCGTGTGTTGAAATAAAATAAATGACAAAAGCCCAAATCTCGATAATAATTTATAAAATAATATTTGAGGTAATATTAATAATAGTAAGACATAGTATTATTTTTTTCATGTTTTTGTTCAACTTTAAAAATCAATTAACATATCAGATTTGTAAAAAGCAAATGCACAAAATGGATATTAAATTTCAGAGACATCTATTGCCAGTACATTTAATTTCTATGATTTGTTTTTGCTTTCCCGCAAAAAACTTAACCTCAAAAATATTTTGAAATATAAATTATATTTTTTAATCAGTAGCTTTAATTTTTGTGTTAACTGTTAAACTTTATCAAAAATGGTACAAAAGGAATCTCAGAAAGTAAATTTACCTTGGTAAGTATTAATTTACTGTAAGTTTGGGAAAGCAAAATAATTCGTTTTTGCTAAAATTCATATTCTCCTTTATTCTTAAATGTATTTTCCCTTTAACAGGAATAGTGACAGTTTAACAATGATATGACTCTTAATTTCGCAGTATATCATCTCCCCAAATAAAAAGTGTTATTGATAATATTTTTAGTAGATTTACCCTGTAGGTAATACCTATAATTTCACTGTCTGTTCAATTCGTTCAATCACCCTGTCTCTCCTATGGCGCTACAGCCTAAGTCAGTCCCTGACCACTCCCAGTATCCGCCTATAAGTATCTCTGTCCTTGGCTGCTCACTTCCAGTAATCCACCCTAAATATATCTTTAGTAGTGGTTCTCGCTTTGTCTATCCACCTCTTCTTTGGTCTTCCTACTGGCTGACGTCCCACTTAGCACTAAGCCTTCTACTAGGTGTTCTGTCATTATCCATTCTTATAAGGTGACCCGCCCAGCGTAATCTATGTATTTTTGCATAATTTGCTATAGAGGGTTCTCTGTAATATTAATACAACTCGCAGTTGAACCTTAATCTTCATGTACCATTGTCGCATATGGGTCTCAATATCTTTTTTTCATAAATATTGATAAGGTTTATTGTCTTTTCTGTCAGGATCCATGTTTTTACACCATATGTTACTATTGGTTGTATGATAGTTTTATATACTTTGAACTTTACTTCCCTATTGATATTTTTGGATCCAATTACTGAAGAGAGAAGTAAGCAACAGAGAGAAGTATGCTTTGTTAGCCAGTATTATCAGTTTCCTTATTTTCTTTCCCTCGTTACTGTCCTCAGCTATCTATAGACCCTAGTGTGTGAGCTGTTTTACTGATTCAATATTAGCGTCGTATATTTTCAAATTCTGCAAGTTTCATTGTTTCCTTGCTGGTATTAAGGCTTTAGTTTTATCTATGTTGGTGGCTAGCCTTATTTCTTTCACATTTTTTTCAAGCTCCACATAAACTTCTGTGATGTCTCTTGAGGTTCGTCCCATTAAGTTTACATCGTCTATGTACATAACAATCTGCTTAGACTCATTCAACAATAATTTTTTTGGGTTTACAGACCCTGGTTTCTTATAATATATTCCATACATATTATACTAAACAGAGTAGGTGCCAGCACATCTCCCTATTTAACCCTTTAGTTATCTGGAAGAGTTCAATCAAACACTAATGATTTTATTCATTCTAGGGTTGAAAAATATCGTCCAAGTACACTTGATGATTTAGTGTCTCATGAGGATATTATAAAAACAGGTGAGATTGTATCTTTGTATACATTTCATAATTTGGAATATGAAGTTGTTTACTTAAATACTATGGAACTACTTTAGCAATTTTCTTTTTTAACTAGGGGTAAATATTTTACAAACTTCAAATTGTTTACATAATTAATACTCCCTAAGTGAATATTAATATTTACAAGGCTTTTATTATTTCCAGTCAGTAAATTTATTCGAGATGATCAGGTACCCCACTTGCTCTTCTATGGACCTCCCGGTACAGGAAAAACAAGTACAGTTTTGGCATGTGCAAGACAATTGTATACTCCCGCCCAGTTTCCATCAATGGTAAGTACAGAAATGTGTCTGGTTAATATAATTTTGATATATATTTCATTTTAGAGTTTATTTTCTTTAAGAATTCCTACAATAATAATTTTTTTATCTTCTTCTTATGCTTTACACACCATTTTTACACCAGGGTTGTAGCATTACAAAATTCCGCTACAATGTTTTGTTTTAAACCCGCCTAATAAATAATTATTCCTTGTATTTTGTGTTGGTAATATCATTCATTAAAATATCCCAAGCCCGCCCTGTTCGAAATATTACAAGTTATTTCACAAAATATGTTGCATTGTATTTTGTTAACCCACTCTGTAAACTAAAGTAAATATGAGATGGAATATGAGAATATGAAAGTTAGTTTCTTCTAAATCCCTCCCATTCCTCAAAACGATTCCACGACCTGCCACTGAACAACCACTGAGCCGCCCTTCGCAAAAGAAGGTATGAGTGTCTGTTCCTTCTCCTTTAGCCCCATTTCGACCCCCAGCATCTATGTAGTTAATTTTATCCCTGACCCCATCTGAGCAGACATTTAACACACTTCAGGGTATCATCAGTGGCGTTATAGCTCTTTATGAGCCAAAGCCTTCTTTAGAACAATCCTCCATTCGCCCCTGTCTCTGGCAACTCTTCTCTATGCTCTAATTCCAATAGATTTTAAATAATTTTCTAAGTTGTCTTGATACCTAAGTCTCGGTCTTTCTCTTGCTCGTATCGGCCCTCTTCGGTCAAAATCTTTTCTGACTATGGCTTTTTCCTCTCGCCTGAGTACATGCCCTATCCATCTAAGGCGTGCTACCTTAAGGAATTTTACAACGTTAGGTTCTCTAAAACTTCTATACAACTCGAAAGTTGTAACGCCTGTGCCACAAACCTTGTTCTTTTATCCCTCCATATATTCTTCTTAGGATTTTTCGCTCAAAACGTTTCAACAGTTCTTGGTCATTCTGTGTAAGTGACCAAGTTTCTGAACCAGATGTTAGCACTGGTCTTATTAAGGCTGATTCACATTATAGCTCAGGTCACGGTTCGCTCACGCTCAGCTTAAGGTTCGGTCAACTATTCTTACACGCATCTTAATCATGCTATCCGCACTAAACACGACGGTCAAGTTCCGGCCCTTTTTTTTGACTGCGTGGTTTCTCCGAGAGAATATTTTGATCGTGGCTTGAGCTGACCGTGAGCGGAGCGTGACCTGAGCTATAATGTGAATCAGCCTTTAGTATTTTGTAGACAGTCAAATTAATTTTTCTAGGTATTTTTGAGGCCACCTGTCTTCTTAAGCCATAGTAACACTTATTGGCGAGCACTGTTCTTCTTTTAATTTCTTCACTGACATTGTTATTTTTAGTTTGCAGCGAGCCTAAGTATATGAAGGTGTAATTATGGTTCTTTTCATGAGCATTTTTCCGTGCGTCACAAATGATAGAAAAAAAGGTTAGTCCGTGATGAATACACATTTATGACATTTATTCTAACATGACATTTTAGTTAAATCTGACAGTTGTCACATTTTATTTGCAATTTGGTATAAAAACAAATCAATTTTATTTATTGCATTTATAAAATGGTATTTTCTTTAATTTGTATAGTCTTATAAATTGTACAGATTAAATTTTTTTTTATATAGAATAATATAATATTATTTAATATTATATTATAGGTCTGGATCCCGCGTAGGAAAAAAAAGTTGATTAATAGCAAGCTGGAAATTTTTTAATAGCTTAAGGGTGTCTCGTCGGACAAACTTTGATATATGGGAACACTGGAACAGGGGCAGTTTTAATTGTGGAACAGGTTAAAATTTTGGAACGGTCAGACCACGAAAGCGGCACATTTATTTTGTCCGACAGAATAGACTTAAACTCTCCGAACAGAGATTAAACTCTCATGCAAAAATCAGACTGCTATTTATCACCAAATGGGCGTTTTAATGAGTGGAACATGTAGAATATGTCAAATGACAGGAATTATGACAGGTGATAAATAGCAGTCTGATTTTTGCATGAGAGTTTAATCTCTGTTCGGAGAGTTTAAGTATGTTCTGTCGGACAAAATAAATGTGCCGTTTTCGTGATCTGACCGTTCCAAATTTTTAACCTGTTCCACAATTAAATCTGCCCCTGTTCCAGTGTGCCCATATATAAAAGTTTATCCGACTAGATACCTTTAAGCTATTAACAAATTTTCAGCTTGCTATTAATCAACTTTTTTTCATACGCGGGATCCAGACCTATTATTAGCGCCATCTATTGACAGAGATTAAATGTTATAAATGTCACCGACGAAATGTAATCAGAGACGTGCGTTTTTTTCTGTCACACACAATTTAATGCGTTAGAGAGAAATCGAAAAACTGTGACGCACTGAAAAATGCTCATGAAAAGAACTATACCTTCCAGTTCTAGGTCGTCAATTATTATTCTTGTAGATGTCAGGTTGCTTGACCTAGGGCCGGTTGTTCGAACGCTAATCAACAATGATCATTATTAAATATTTAATTACTGTCACCAAAACTGTCAATGTCAACTTTGTTTGGGTTGCTGAAAACATAATTAATTACAATTATGAGATTTATTATTAATTATATTAATAATTATTGTTATATTAATTGATTATAGTTTCAGAATTGTAATTAATTATGTTTTAACAATTGACATTGACAGTAATTAATTATTTGATAATGATCATTGTTGATTAGCGTTCGAACAACCGGCCCTTAGTGCAACACATATTTGGTTTTTTGAACATTTATTTAGTCCCATTCTCTGTGCAGATGCTCAGACGACTGAAATGCTTCGGTCAGAGAGTCTGTGGACCTACCTATGATGTCTATGTCATCTGCGTATCCGACTGTTTCATGTAGCCCAATCAAAGAACAATCTGACCCCAAAAAAAAATAAAGGAAGGGTGAAAATTTGGGAGTAGATAGTTGAAATTGTCTATTATTATATAAGAAAAAGTTTACAATTCTACATCCCCTCCATTTTACAAAAATGGAGTGGAATACCCGCTCTCGAAGCTGAAAAATATACATTCAAAATAAGATCGGAATTGGATAATATGACTAATTCTAAACAACTTTTGTTCTATAGAGTTTTTTTGCTAAGTCAATACTTTTCGAGTTATTTGCGAGTGAATATGTTCATTTTTAACAAAAAAAAAAAACTCGGAGATAACTCAAAAAGTAAGTATTTTATTGAAAAAAATATTCTTAGCAAAAATATAGCCTATAAAAAATTGAAAAAAATTATGTATATAATATGAGGTCTGTAGACCCAGTTGTAGCTAATGAAAAGTAGGTTCTTCTTCGTCAAATTCCAAATCGAATATTTCAATGTGAAATAACCCAAAAACGGAGCACTCTTCGGGGAAAATTCATTTCAACTTTTTTAAAGTGTTTAAAAAAAGTTTATTTTTGTTAAAAAAAACTTCTAACATTAAAAGTAAGTGAGTTACGCTCAAAATATTGTTGGTCTCTTTTATTTTTTGGTAAAAAAAAATCGCGAAAATCGCCCCCTAATTAGCATCACAAATAAATTTTATCATTACCACTTGACAACTTACTTTGCTTATGTCGGTATTATTTATATGATCTGTAAGTTTCATCGGTTCAAGGTGCTTATTTTTGAAAAAGCTGTAGTTAAAATGGCTTGAACGAGTAACTAATCACGAGTTTAGGCAAATTTTGAACAGCTATAGCATAATCAATTTTTGTCTAACAAGAAAATAAAAAATCAAAAATATTCAGAAAAGCAAAACGAACATTTTACTACTCTTTGTAATTTTTGGTATTACTAATAATTTTTCCATAAAAATTCCATTTTTTTCCAAATTAAAAAAATATTGTTTTTTTAAACCCAATTTTTTTTTTCAAAAATGAGCACTTTGAACCAATAAAACTTATAGATAATATAAACAATAAATAAGTAGATTAACTTGTGAAGCGGTAACGATTAATTTTATTTAGGAAGTCAATTAAGAGGTGATTTTCGCGATTTTTTTTTAGCAAAAAATAAAAAAGACAAGCAATATTTTGAGCGTAACTCACTTTTAATGTTAGAAGTGTTTTTAAAAAACAAAAAAAAACCTTTTTTTTTAACACTTTAATAAGTTGTAATGAATTTTCCCCGAAAAGAGCTCCGATTTTGGGTTATTTCAAATTGAAATATTCGATTTCGAATTTGACGAAGAATAACCTACTTTTCATTATCTACAACTCTGCTTCTACTGGGTCTACAGACCTCATGCATATACCATTTTTTTCAGTTTTTTATAAGCTATATTTTTGCTAAGTATATTTTTTTCGCTAAAATACTTACTTTTTGAGTTATCTGCGAAGAACCGTCAAAAAACATGTTTTTTTTTTTGTTAAAAAATGAACATATTCATTCGCAAATAACTCGAAAAGTATTAACTTAGTGAAAAAACTCTATAGAACAAAAGTTACTTAGAATTAGTCATATTATACAATTTCGGAATTATTTTGAACATATATTTTTTTACCCCCGAGAAAATATTTTCACCCCGTATTTCCCAATTTTTGTAAAATGGAGAGGATGTAGAATTGTAAACTTTTTCTTATATAATAATAGACAATTTCAACTACCTATTCCCAAATTTTCATCCTTCCTTTATTTTTTTGGAGGTTTTCGTAAAATTTTGTGTTCGGGCCATGATCGGGCTAATGTCTTTATATGCCTTTTAAATCTTTTAGTGCCTTTCTATTTTATTCTCTCAATATTTTTGACTTTTACTGTGTAATGTTGTATGTTGCAATTTAAGTGCCTAAATATTTGTTTCCTTGCATTTGTTACAGGTCTTAGAGTTGAATGCTTCAGATGACCGAGGAATAGGCATTGTCAGAGGCCATATTCTGACATTTGCCAGTACAGGAACAATTTTCAAGTCTGGCTTCAAGCTTATTATTTTGGATGAAGCTGATGCGATGACAATGGATGCACAAAATGCACTTAGACGTAGTAAGTACATAATATTATGTTTATAGAATAATTAAATGTTTACCAAGTCTTTTTTAAGTCCATCAGTACTTTTACTATACATTCAGATATTTTTCAATTGGGTTAAAGTTTTATCAATTAGAATTAGGATTATTATCAACTAACACCTCTAGAGTTTCTTTATATGGGGCTACATGAAAATTTGTTACCACTTGTTAAAAAGTTGGTATAATGTATTTACAGTGGATTAAACAAAAATGTGTACTTAACTTTTTTAACTTCTTGTTAAAAAAAAAAACAAAAATGTGTTAAATTTTGAGTATTCCCTTTGTCTCTTCACAATGTTACGGATAGAGATAGGTCATGGTCGATCTGGATATCTTATAGCAAATAAAGCACATGTTCTAGTATTTAAAGAGTAAAATTTTGTAACCCTCAGTGTTTATTTCTAAACGAGCCATTTCTATCACTTTTTAAAAGTGCCAGTATTCAGGAATAATGACAATTATGAAAAGTATGACATCTTCTTTATACACAGCCTGCTAAAATACAAAAATAAATATCTTACCTTTAACATTAACTCGTTCAGTGCCCACGCCGACAGTGTGTCGACACGAGGGTTTTATAGAGGATACCGACGACGCACGAGTGTCGGCGGTGGTATTGCGTTACTAATAAACATTACCTCTCTCTACATTTCAATGTTTAAGCTCTCATGTTATTTCTGTTTTCTGATAGCAGTAAAATGTATTTTGAATTAAATAAATTACGCACATTCTTCTCTTTGTGTAAATTAATTTAATAAAAAAATTTTTTTGGACGTCCCATATAAATAATTATATTAATAATCCACAAGGAAAAACTTCCTATAGTTGGCTGTATACCATTAATTACAAGTGAAATTTAATAAAAAATTTTCTTCTTGGTAAAAGGTATATTAGTTTAAAAAGCCCTAAAGGGCTACAAACATATGAACAAAACGTTTTCGCTCTGTAACAAGAGCATCATCAGTGTTACAAGAACATGGTGAGCCAACCAAAAAATACAAAGGCAGGCAACCACCTCTTATAACAGAATGACCTAGTTACCTTTTGACCCACTTACAACGTGTGGGAGTCATATGTTGCCATAGGGCTATATCCTTAGGAATTTTATCCATCCTTTGGATTTTACGATGTTATCTTTTATATAAGACTTTTGTCTGTTTTTGAAAGGCTTTGACCTTTGTATTTTTTGGTTGGCTCACCATGTTCTTGTAACACTGATGATGCTCTTGTTACAGAGCGAAAACGTTTTGTTCATATGTTTGTAGCCCTTTAGGGCTTTTTAAAGTAATATACCTTTTACCAAGAAAAAAATTGTTTATTAAATTTCACTATAATTATATTAATGTTTATATTACTGAATAGAGAATTGAAGAACCTTTCAAATGAGCTAGCGCACGACCCCGATTCTCATTTAAAAAAAATCATCGATTACATCATCACGCCCAAATGGATGACATCACTAGTATGATATATATACCAAATAATCATAATTTAAAAATAAAAATCGACCTGTTTCGGGATTTATTTCTAAAGTGCCTCATTCACGAAATACTGAATTTATTCCATTTGGCTTTGTCACATTGTATAGATAGTGTAAGGTCGTCGTGAATCAGCCTGTATAATTCGCGTATACTATTTTTCTGTTCGACGACGTTGGAAAGTAGCAGCTTCCCTTGTCGCAGGCTGGCAAAAAGTGAATTATTTATTAAATATTATACATTAAATAATAAAATCAATAAAGATTCAAGTGTCAATCCCATAATTGCTTCTCTGGTGCCTGTACCTTTTCTAAAACCATATTGAGAATGACTTAGACAGATATTCTTCACACTTATTGTGAATTCGGTTATAAATTATTCGCATAAAAATCTTAGCGGCATGACTCATTAGGGATACAGTTCGATGGTCTTCACATTTTCTTGCTTTTTGTTTTTTAAGAAGAGCTAGACATATCGATGGTGAAAGTTGCCAACCTCCTATGTCAATTTTTAGCTATTTTGTTTTGTTACCCCAAATCACAGAGAAATATACATTTTTACTGTTTACAAGCTCCTATGTCGTTATTTTATATATGGTCATCTAGAAGCCAATTATTAATGAAATAACGACATAGGAACTTGTAAACAGTAAAAATACACATTTCTCTTTAATTTAGGGTAACAAAATGGTCAAAAATTGACATAGGAGGTTTATAATGTTAAGAGGTAGGTTAATTTTCTGACAGCATTATCACTTAGGTGTTTAAAATGTTGGGTTGTTGTTAGATCTTCGCCGGATGCCTTGTTGTTCTTTGCGTCTTTTATTGCCTGCATAACTTCATCGGTTAGAATATTTAATTTTCCATCTGTATCTACTTTTGGGGACTCTTCTGTTCTCTGATCACAAACAAATCTTTAAGATATTGTTCCCATATTTCTTTCTGTTTTTCAGGGTCTAATTCCATTTAGTTTTTCTTGTTTGTTGCAATAGATAAATGTTTGGGTTTCCATATTCTAGCTACTTCTTTAACCTTTTTGTGTAGTCCTCTATATTTACGCTTCATTTACAAATCTTCTACCTCTTTACATTTTTCTTTCATCCACTATTCCTTAACTTAGCTACATTCATTTTTCTCTCAATTTCCCTGTGTATCCTGTGTTTCCCTGTGTATTTTCCCTTTGTTAGGTTTTTGTTTTTTACCATCTCTCTCCTCGTCTCCTCTCTATAATTTGTAATATTTCATTTGTCATCCATGGTTTTCTTTTTGTTTGTAAAACATCAATTGTGATAAATGTCACTGAATGTTTATTTACAAAGACTTAAATTTTGTATGCGAGTCTTAAAAAGTAATCTTGCGAATATCACACGACAGGTAGTAAGAATAAATAAGTAAATAATGCTCCAGTTTGTTTCTTAAATTTGTTGCCATTCGGCAATAGTCGGGCAATAAGTTTTCGAAAAACCTTCGCATTATTATTAATTTATTCTCACTCTCATGTGATATTAATGTTGAAAACAAATAAACTCATGGAAAATGTATATTATGGTCTGACTTTCGATAGATCCGCCTGGACTATAAATAAAAATCCTTTTCATTAATGGTAGGGGAGCCCAAGCGGGGATTTTTGCAGTTACTCGAGCGCGTCAGATTAGCATATGGGAGAAACCTGGTACCCTGCAGATGAACCTCTACCATATATTGGCTCTTAACACAGGGGAGTTCGTTAAGGGGGGCCCGAAAAAAAATCTATCCTTAAAAATACTCGAAATTGTCAGATTAAGATAAGGTAAGTTAAGTACATGCAAAAGAGTGTATATTTCAAAAATCTGACGATTTGAGCCGGGGGTAAGGAAATGGGTGAGTCCCAAAATTTCACAAGAAATAAGCGAATATGTCGCGAAATAAATGACAGATCGAAAAACTAAAAAATATGTGCTCAATGTATTTTAAAAATCTATCGAATGATGCCAAACACGACTTCCCACGGAGAGGGGTGGGGGGTAAATTTAATATTTTAAATACGAATCCCGCGATATTTCGCGAAATGAACATCAGATCGAAAATCTGTAAAATACACTTATTCGATACTTTTAAAAAATCTATCGAATGGCACCAAACACGACTCCCCAAGGAGGTGGGTAGGGGGTTACTTTAAAATCTTAAATAGAAGCCCCCATTTTTTATTACAGATTTGGATTCCTTACGTAAAAATAAGTAACTTTTATTCGAAACATTTTTTCGAATTATGGATAGATGGCGTTATAATCGGAAAAAACGATTATTGGAAATGGAAAATTAAATTAAAAAATGGCAAGCGCCCACTAAAATGGAAAATTTTACTTAACTTTTTTTGGTTTTAGCACCTACTCTTCACAACCCAATAGGTCCCCATAACGCTCGAGTGACTGCACATTTAGCATACTTTGCTCCCCTACCATAAGTATCAAACAATATAAGTAATAATTATATCGTGGTGTGAAAATCGTTAGAGCTGATGTGGTCAAACGGACACATCACATCTATTAGTGACAATAACAAGTATGTTGTTTGTATCCAAAATCACCCTAGAAACCCAATACGAATCCTTAACACCACATATCCTCACATCATTCAGTTTTTATCGCTATCAAAACACTCTGGTAAGTATAAATTTTTATTGATACAAGTATTTATTAACAATTTGGTGCATTTTCGTAAATAGGATGAATTTTTCTCGTGTCATCGATCTATTTCTCGATGGTTATCTCCGCGGGGTAGGTGTTGAGGAAATTGTAGATGTCCAATCCGGAGAGGGCTTCTGCTTTTAGTTTTTCGTCGCTGGAACATTGTCGGTCGGTGTAACAGGAATCTGTAATTAAATAAATGATATTTAAAAAAATATACTTTTCAAAAAAATTAACACACCACCTTAAAAGTGGGTCATTTTTGATGTCTTCAATTTCCTAAACCTGTTGTCCAATTTAAGTGATTTTTTAACACGTTATAGCCTTATTCTTTAACAATATCGTTGTAATAATATTGTTGCTAGACAGTCAAATTGTCATTTTATACCGGGTGTACCAATAAAACTGGTGTACCAATATTTTTTTCTCTCAAAGTTCGCGTGACCCTGTGGAATATTCTAGCATTTATAAAATACTGAAATTAAAACCCACCTAGGTATAACCTCATGTTTTCTTAACATCTGATTTTTGATTCATTCGCTTATGTTGGATAATAAAAAAGTTAGGTACTTTAAAAAGGTAAAAAGTTAGGTGCCTTTGTTTTTTGTAAAAGGTATAATTTTTTTTTATTAAAATCCCTTTAAAGGGCTGCATCACAACAAAACGTTTTGGATTTTTATAAAAAATCATCATCAGTGTTAGATAAACTGGATGCTAGCTGAGCCACAAAAGAAAAATATCCGGGTAAAACCTCTTTAAATATAACATAGATGTGCATACTTTAATGAAATGCCTTATGATGGTCACATGGCAACTAGGATAATGCCCCAAGGTAATGTATTGAAATTTCCCAACACGTGGGATCCAAATAGAGTTGTTTACATTTCAATGACTTAATGGCAATCTTTATAAACGTATTTACGCAAATGCTTCGTTTTCGAGATAGGGGGTGTTGAAATTTTTCTTAGAAACTGACGATTTATTTATTGCTTTAAAACCGGTTGAGATATGCAAATATTTGGCGGGTCTTAAGAGGTAGCTATTGCGTATTTTTGAAGTTATACTTCTTTACCGGCGATAGAGGGTGAATTTTTATATGTTAAAACCTATCAGCCCGGCGCATGCGCATTATAACTTTGTTCTGATTGGATGTTCAAATGACATGTCAAAAATTATCCGATATGGCAGCTGTAGGACAGCTGTGGTTTGGAGGTAAAGGTAAACAAATGTATAATATATTAGTTTTATTGTTGTGAGAACAGAAACAAAAAAGTTTATAATATTGTAGTGACTTTTAAATAGTTTTTAAAAGCCACAGGTACGTAATAATTGTTAATGTATCATGGGTATAAACCTACCTATTTGATCTGCCAAAATACATAGTATGTAATACTTTTATTTATATAATTTGATTACCATCAAAATTTCTATCAATATTCACCTAATATATTGTTTTCTTACTCTATGTTTTGTTGTATTTTTTCAATTCTAAATCATTTCAATTCAAAATTAAAATAATTTGTCAATTTTCAAAATATCAAAATATCACAAGTTTAATCCGTTTAGTTAGTCGATCTTCGTAAATAATGACACATAGTGTCCTTGGCTAAGCGTTGAAGGCGAATTAATTCCAATACCTACCGCGCTTATCAGCGCTGGTTCGAGTCCCAATAGAAACTTTCTTTTTTGTTTTTTTTTAATACATTTTATGATTGTAAGTATATTTATTATATAATTGTATTTTCAGAAAATACGTATTTAGTTAAAAAAATTTTCGACGATGAATGTTCAGACATCATTTGTGGCTTGTTTAATGTGTTTGTGTGTGTTTTATTCTTTTATTATTTTAATTTTTGGCACTGTTCTAATAAAAATGTTTGAGAAGTAGTAAGTATAAATTAGTTTAATATTTAAACAAAATATAAATAAAATGTATATTAATTTCGTTTAAATCATATAATAGAAGTATAACTTCTTACGTGCGTACAAAGTACACACACATTCTTTTTTTCATATACAGAGTGAGTTTTATGTATGGAAACCCTCAATTATCTCGAAAACGGCTTCCACGATTTTTATAGATTTTGGTGGGTAGTGGTTTTCTAATGCGGCCGATATTCTAGTGATAATTACATTGTTGTCAGATCTTCCTTTTTTCTGAAAATGCAATGAACTTTCTTATTTCAAATAGAACACCCTGTATATTTTTTGCGTTTTGAAGTCCTTAAGAAATACTGATTGTTTTTCATGTTATATTCCCTATACCTAAATCGCATAGTTTCGGAGTTATTGCTACATTTATTTAAAAAAAAAAATTTAAACTAACTATAAAAATCAATTTTTTCGGCCCGTGTAGACATTATTTTACATTCTTTGAATCATTGGGAACAAAAAAGGTCTTTTGTAATTTTTCTCCTCTAAAGTTAATCGTTTTCGAGTTATAAACAATTTAAAACTGAAAAAAATCGAATAATCACAAATCACAATATTTTTGAAACTGCGGAGTACCCAAATTCAAGCTAAAGCCTTCTTCTAGGGGCTCGCTATAAAATTTTTTGGCACGTTTTATTCTAAAACATTGCTTTTTAATAATTGTTAATGAAGCGCATATGAGAGGACGGGCGATAACAACTAAAAAACAATATTTTAGAATGAAACAAGCTCAAATTACATATTGGTAACTAGAATAATAAAGAAAATAAGGCTTGAGCTCGAATTTGTGTACTTCGCAGTTTCAAAAATAATATTTTTGATTTGTGTTTTTGAACCTTGAACATCGTCATTGTTCGATTTTTTTTTATTTTAAATTGTTTATAACTTGAAAATGATTAACTTTGGAGAAAAATTACAAAACAACTTTTTTGTTCCTAATAGTCCAAAGAACGTAAAATAATGTGTACCGGGCCGAAAAAATTGATTTTTATAATTTGTTTAAATTTTTTTTTAATAAATGTAGCAATAACTCCGAAATCATGGCCTTTAGCTATAGGGAATATAACATCAAAAATAATCAGTATTTCTTAAGGACTTCAAAACGCAAAAAATATACAGGGTGTTCCATTTGAAATAAGAAAGTTAATTAGATTTTCAAAAAAACGGAAGATCTGACAACAATGTAATTATCACTATAATATCGGCCGCATTAGAAAACCCCTGCCCACCAAAATCTATAAAAATCGTGCAAGCCGTTTCCGAGATAATTGAGGGTTTCCGTACATAAAACTCACTCTGTATAATTAGGAATTTAATATTCACCATTGATGATCATACGGGTAGATAATATGACCCTTACGTCCGCCAATGGTGAACATAAAATTCTTAATTGTATGTCAATATATGTACAACAACGACGTCTTAAAACCGACCAAATTTCATTTGCATATCTCAACCGGTTTTAGAGCAATAAATAAATCGTCAGTTTGTAAGAAAAATTTCAACACCCCCTATCTCGGAAACGAAGCATTTGCGTACATACGTTCATAAAGCAAACTGTCATTATTTTTCCATGCAGAATTACTTCTTAAAGTTTGCCATACACCCTTAAAAACACCCTGTATTGGCGAAAAAAGCCTGGTATAGTCGGTTCGTTAAACTCAGACACAACTGGCTAGTGTTTTTAGTAAGTAATTTTGCCAATTTCGTAAAATTGGCAAAAAAAATAATTACTAAATAGTTAATAATTACTAAATAGTCAGTAAGTTTGCCAATTATTGTAAAATTGGCAAAAAACAAAAAAATTGCCTACTAAAATCACTAGCTAGTTGTGCCTGAGTTTAGCGAACCGACTATAGTACATATCTTACACTGCCTGCCTTGTTCTATCATATTTCTTCTGTCATCCACTCTATATAATTTTAAAGCAGATTCAATAAAGACCAAAAACAAAGATTTTTATGTGAATACAATAATTACTAGCGGATTGCGGACACACAAATGTTACTATCAACCCCAAAACAAATCTACCGTATTAATGTTCCGATGTTAAATTTGAGATTACCACAGCAAATCTACTTCCTTGTAAGATCTATCGATGCATTTTTAACGAATGCAGTTCACGGAATACCCGAAAAAGCTACGTGAGTTCAGATACGTAGCCTCCTTACAGTTTTTATAGACCAGGGCGCATCTGTAAAAATATTAGTACATTTGGACGTTAAGAGGTGACTCAAATTTTTTTGCAGAAATTGCGTGAAAATAACCCAAGTAATAATTAAGTTATCCTCCCTCTCAAAAAGGTCCGGAACATTGTTTAAATAATCAAAATGTCAAAAAATGAAGGAAAAATTCGATTTTTCTCTTCGTTTTTTGATTATAACTTTAAAAGTATTCATTTCCGAGAAAAGTTGTACTGACATAAAAGTTGCACAATTAAATTTCCTACAATATAGAATTGGTTAAAAATTTAAAAAATAGTCACCTTTCTTGCAAAATAGCAATAATTGCGAAAAAAACATACAAAAACAAGTATTCGCATTTTACATTTTTCAACCATTTATGCTACACTTAGGACCTTCATGTTTCACCCAGAAAAACTTTATGATACAGTAAAACAATACTGTAAATTTCATTAAGATCGGTTCAATAGATTTTGCAAAATAAATTTTTCAATCCAGCTTTCGCAAAAAAAATTCATTTTTTCAAAATGTTTCAGGATTGAAAATAAAGCAGCCAGTAAGTTGATTTTTTTTTACTTATAGAACAGTACTGTACCTTTCATTTGCAATTTGCAGAATTAAAATCTATTAACTACCAAGGCGTCAGAAATTTTTTTAAATAAACATTAATTTATTGGTGCTATGCGCAGGACAGCGGATAGTTTGCTCTGATTGGGCATTCCAATGACCTTTGATAATAATTGATACATTTTAATTTTTATTACATTTCGATATAAATAAATAGATTTGTTTATTGCAAAATAAAAACACATACTCTATCCTTTGACATAACACTTTTTTTAGCAAAAACTTTCTTTGTTCATATATTTTAACTTAGAAAATAGAAGTTTATTATTTTTAAACATATGCAATTGTTTAAACAATATTTCACAAACAATAATAAAATTAAATAAAAATAAATTTCGACCACGAGTCCAGTATTCTGTTAACCGAGATACGATAGTACCAAGCGGCGCCGCTAGGAGGAGCACTCCAACAATGCGTCTCAGAATACTTTAACGAAACGTGGTCATTTTGTACTCTAAAATAAATAATAAAATTAGTTTGTTTTTTGTGGAATTAAAATATTAAAATACAACAAAATATAGAGTAAGAAAATAATATATTAGATAAAGATTAAAAGAAATTCTGGTGGAAATCAACTTGTGTGAATCGAACACCGCTGTCCTGCGCGTAGCACCAAAAATTAATGTTTATTTAAAAAATTTCCTGACGCCGTGGTAATTAATGAATTTTAATTTTACAAATTGCAAATGAAAGGTACAGTACACTTCTATAAGCAAAAAAACAATTCAACTTGCTATCAGCTTTATTTTCAGTCCTGCAACATTTAAAATAAATGAATTTTTTTGCGAAAGCTGGCTTGCAAAATCTATTAAACTGATCTTAATGAAATTTACAGTGTTGTTTTACTATATCATAAAGTTTTTCTGGGTAAAATATGAAGGTCCTAAGTGTAGCATAAATGGTTGAAAAACGTAAAATGCGAATACTTGTTTTTATATGTTTTTTTTTCGCAATTATTGGTATTTTGCAACAAGGGTGACTATTTTTTAAATATTTAACCAATTTTTTCTACGACCGTTTAGTAATGTGCTCATTATTCGCTATTTTTGAATAGATAATAACACCTATTACTTTACCCGTGAGTAATAGTTCATTACTCACGGGCTGAAGTTATTCACGGGTCATTACTCACGGGCTGAAGTTAGGTTCAAGTAGCGAATATCACTTTTAATATTAGTCTTATATAAACTGCAAATAAAATTACTTACATTGAAATAACTTGTTTATTTAACAAAATAATTATTGTAATTATTTATATCAATAATTAACTTCGACAATTTTTTAAACGATTTTTAACTGTAACAATGCGTCCGTATATTTTTTACTTTTATACTTTGTTTACTATTATGAATTTTGACGTTTACCATTTTCAATGACAGTGACGTTAGCGTGTTTGCTGTGTTTATTGGAATTTAAAACTTATATTGTGTTTATTTTATAAAGTTATCTTGTGATATATATTTTAAGTATAACATATTATATATAGTAATATTCTTATATTATATATAGTTAAATATAAATGTGCATTATAAATTTTTAAATACGTCAAATGCTCGTTGAATAATATACTATTATAGGTCTGGATCCCGCGTATGAAAAAAAAGTTGATTAATAGCAAGCTGAAAATTTGTTAATAGCTTGAGGGTGTCTAGTCGGATAAACTTTGATATATGGGAACACTGGAACAGGGGCAGTTTTAATTGTGGAACAGGTTAAAAATTTGGAACGGTCAGACCACGAAAACGGCACATGTATTTTGTCCGACAGAACAGACTTAAACTCTCCGAACAGAGATTAAACTCTCATGCAAAAATCAGACTGCTATTTATCACCAAATGGGCGTTTTAATGAGTGGAACATGTAGAATATGTCAAATGACAGGAATTATGACAGGTGATAAATAGCAGTCTGATTTTTGCATGAGAGTTTAATCTCTGTTCGGAGAGTTTAAGTCTGTTCTGTCGGACAAAATAAATGTGCCGTTTTCGTGGTCTGACCGTTCCAAATTTTTAACCTGTTCCACAATTAAAACTACCCCTGTTCCAGTGTTTCCATATATCAAAGTTTATCCCACTAGACACCCTTAAGCTATTAACAAATTTTCAGCTTGCTATTAATCAACTTTTTTTCATACGCGGGATCCAGACCTATTATATTGTAGGAAATTTAATTACGCAACTTTTATGTCAGTGCATCTTTTCTCAGAAATGAACAGTTTTAAAGTTATAATCAAAAACCCAATAAAAAAATCGAATATCTCCTTCATATTTTGACATTTTTATTATTTAAACAATGTTCCGGACCATTTTGAGTGGGAGGATAACTCAAATATTATTATTTGAGTTATTTTCAAGCAATTTCTGCAAAAAAATTTGAGTCACCTCTCAACGTCCATCTCAAAACGATGCGCCCTGGACTATACCGTATTAATGTTCCGATGTTAAATTTGAGATTACCACAGCAAATCTACTTCCTAGTAAGATCTCTCGATGCATTTTTAACGAATTCAGTTCACGAAATTCCCGAAAAAGCTACGTGAGTTCAGATACGTAGCCTCCTTACAGTTTTTAAGCGATAATTGTGACACGAGTACCACCGGCAATTACTAAGTACCAATTACCAGATTAGAATAATCTGAAAGCTCGTAAAATTCATCATCGTTTCCAAAGACAATTGAACTAAATTTTCAAAAAGTGTGAAAAACTGGAGATATCGATATCTACACTGTTAATGACTGGATAAATGGTACTATTTGGGCCATTGATATCTAATAAAATAATAAATAAGTTAACGATTGAATTATTATGAATAAAGATTCAGTTAACTTACACACAAAAATAAACTGGCTGATGATTTAAGTAGAGGAAATTAACACATAAATATAAAGCAGATAGCAGATATACACTTCTCCAAGAAATTAACGCACCACCTTAAAAATGGGTCATTTTTGATGTCTCGAATTTCCTAAACCTGTTGTCCGATTTAAGTGATTTTTTTAATATGTTATAGGTAGCCTTACTTTTAACAATCACGCTGTAATAATATTGTTGCTAGTCAGGTAAATTGTCATTGTATACCGGGTGTACCAATAAACTGTGATTTTTTCACAAAGTTCGCTTCACCCTGTGGAATATTCTAGCCTTTTTAAAATATTTAAGTTAAAACCCAACTAACTGTAGCTTCATGTGTTCTTAAAATTCTGTTTTTTTAATTCATTCGTTTATGTTCGATAATAAAAAAGTTCGTACTTTAGTACAAGGCTAGGCTACACTGTTATTTAACAGCGAAAAATATGTAGTCCTGTCGCCAGGGGGTTACAACGGCCTCCTTTATTCAGATGGACTTACTCAAGTTTTTTTTATGTATTTTGACCCGTAGAACACGAATTTTTTAAGTTGATCCGCATGTCGATAATATTGTTATAAACAAAGAACTTGAGGAATTACATAACATCGATTTCTCGCAAAACAAAACATTTTTTTTTGTATTTTTTGGGTCATTCTAAGCAAAAAATGTTCCGACAAGTTTTTTCGTAGGATACATAGTTTTCGAGATAAACGCGGTTGAACTTTAAAAAAATCGAAAAATTGCAATATTTTAACCCGAATAACTTTTGATTAAAAAAGAAAATAGCAATTCTGCTTACTGCATTTGAAAGATCAAGTCAAATTATATCGGTTTTGCATTGCTAAAAATTATTTTTTTTTTTATTGTTAAACAAAGCTATAAACACATAGTGTTTGAGTGATGTTTTCAATGATCTCCCATTTAAAATCGAACGAGTACGTAGAGTAGATACAAGTGCAAGCGAGGCAATTTCTACGTAGCATTTATTAAAACGCATGTATTGTCCACGGGAAACAAGTGTTTATAGCTTTGGTTGACAATAAAAAAATAAATAAAAGAGTTGAGACTTCTGAGCTTCACTGATGAGGCATAAGGATGCTGAAATAGCTATATGGAGATGGTGGTCCAACTCTGAATCAAATATATAAACAAAACCTGCCTTGGTCATTTTTATCTTTTTAAAAAAATAAATTTTTAGCAATGCAAATAATCAAAACCGATATAATTTGACTTGAACTTTCAAATACGGTAAGCAGAATCGCTATTTTATTTTTTAATCAAAAGTTATTCGGGTTCAAAAATTGCAATTTTTCGATTTTCTTAAAGTTCAACCGCGTTTATCTCGAAAACTATGTATCCTACGAAAAAACTTGTAGGAACATTTTTTGCTTAGAATGACCCAAGAAATACAAAAAAATGTTTTGTTTTGCGAGAAATCGCTGTTATGTAATTCCTCAAGTTCTTTGTTTATTAACAATATTTTCGACATCCGGATCAACTGTTACCCAAAAAATTTGTGTTCTACGGGTCAACATACATAAAAAAAATTTGGGTAAGTCCATCTGAATAAAGGAGGCCGTTGTATCCCCTGGCGACAGGATTAATGGTGCTGTTAAATATAACGGATGTTACATATATGGAGCTGCTGTCAATAAAGTCACGATAGCGAATATGGGAGCTAACATGATATCAAACGATCGATAACGGTCATGGAAGTAGAAGAAGAAGAAAAGTATGGATTGCTGCAGCTAATTTTACAAGGGAAAGTAGAAGCAAAAAGCGGTCCAGGAAGACGAAGGATTTCCTGGTTCTAAAATCTACGTACGGGTTTTAACACAACTACCACAAATCTTTTCAGAGCAGCAGTTTGCAAAGTACAGAGTGTCATGATGGTCGCCAACATCTGAAACGGATAGGCAGTACAAGTAGAAGACTTACCTTGGTCGCAGCATATGTTGTCCGTTGCACATCGTCCGGTGTTTTTCCTACAGAAGCCACTGCCGGCGATGCAGGGCTCTCTTTCATGGAAGGATCCTTCTCGCTGACATCTGACAGTCTCCGGGCTACCTAACAAACATCCGAAGGGACCACAGCAAATGTTTGGACCGAAACATTGGCCGGTGTGTCCTGGGCCGCATGATATGCACTAGAGAAGAAAAAAATTATATTAGTTGTTATATTAAAATAAAAACCATATATCATTATAAATATTTAGGGAGTCCCTATGGAAGAGCATATGGACTGGACATAAACACCAAAAAAACCAAGCTAATGATCATCAGCAAGGAAAACATAACTGGAGCAAATCTGTATGTGAACCAAATGAGAATTGAACGTGTCTCACAATACAACTATTTGGGAACTATAATTAATGAGTCGTGGGACAATACTCAAGAGATTAGATGTCGCATCGGAAAGGCAAAAAGTGCATTCTTGACTATGAGCTCTGTGTTCAAGAGTCATGATCTCACCCTAGAAACAAAAATAAGGCTCCTTAAATGTTACTTGTACTCAGTGCTTCTATACGGAGTAGAAACGTGGATATTGAAAGCGGAAACTCTATCAAAACTTCAGGCTTTTGAGCTATGGTTGTACAAAAGGACCCTGAAGATACCGTGGACAGACAAAGTCACCGATGAAGAAGTGCTACGGAGGATGAACATCACCGCAGATTTGGTCAACATCGTGAAGGGCCGTAAGCCAAATGAGACATCAAGGCAGATACGAGCTACTCCAAGAAGAAGAAGAATATCCTGGTTTGCCAACCTGAGAGCATAGTATAGAAAGACCTCAACACAACTATTCCGTATAGTAGCCAACAAAATCATCATAACCAGAATGATCGCCAACTTTCGGAACGGACAAGCAACCTAAGAAGAAGAAGAAAGTCTCTGACAAAATCTGCAGTAAAGACTTTAAGTCTACAAATTTTGAGTCTGTAATAGTTTGAAAGTGCATACACTCCTTTAAACAACTGACAAAGCACAACAAAATTTTTCATCAGTTTTATAAACAAGACATGATGTTGATGCTTTCCAGATACTTGGATATTGTTTATTTGATATGTAGTACGTTCTTTAACAGTAAAATATTGCAAAACCTCTAGATTTTAAAGAACCACTTGGATTGACATGAAATTTGGCATACGCATAGCTAACAAGTCAAAGAAAAAAAGTTATATTGTGCCGATGTGTGCTTTTGCCCTGGGTTTCACCCCTTCTGGCGGGTGAAAAAATATACGTCCAAAGTAAGTCCGGAAATGGATAAATTAACTAATTTTAAGTAACTTTTGTTCTATAGAGTTTTTTCATTAAGTCAATACTTTTCGAGTTATTCTCGAGTGAATATGTTCATTTTTCAACAAAATAACCACGCTTTTAGACGGTTTTTCGCAAATAACTCAAAAAATAAGTATTTTGTCGAAAAAAAAAACACTCATAGCAAAAATATGGCCCGCAAAAAATTAAAAAAAAAAGATGTATATTTTAGGTCTCTATACCTGGTAAAAGCAGAGTTATAGCTAATGAAAAATAGGTTCATATTCGTTCAATTCCAAATGGAATACTTTAACGTGAAATAACCAAAAAATGAACCACTTTTTGGGGAAAACTCATTACAAATTATTTAAAGTGCTTAAAAAAGGTTTCATTTTTGTTTTATAAAAAAATTTCTAGCATCAAAAGTAAACAAGTTACGCTTAAAATAAAGTTAGTCCTTTTTTTTTGGTAAAAAATCGGGAAAATCACCTCCTAATTAGTATCTCAGATGAACTTAATCGTTACCACTTCACAAGTTTCTTTACTCGTGTATGCATTGGTTATATGATCTGTAAGTTTCATCGGTTCAAAGTCCTTATTTTTGCAAGAGCTGTAGTTAAAAGGGCTTGAACGAGTCACTGATCACGAGTGTATGCAAATTTAGAAACACCAAATCTTACTCAATTTTTGTCTTACAGAAAAACAAAAAAATACAAGATATTCAGAAAAGCAATACTGACTTTTTTGTTTTTTGAGATTTTTGGTATCTCTAACAATTTTTAAGTTATTTTAAAAGAAAGCATATTTTTCAAAATTAAAAATTTTAAAATTTTGTTTTAAAACCAAATTTTTTTCAAAAATAAGCACTTTGAATCGATGAAACTTACACAATATCATATAAACACAACATAAGTAAAATAATTTGTGGAGCGGTAATGATTAATTTCATTTAAATTGCCAATTAGGAGGTGACCTTCCCGATTTTTTTTGCCAAAACAAAAGGGAGCAACTTTATTTTGAGCGTAACTTGCTTAAATTTGATGCTAGAAACTTATAAAAACAGAAATAAAGCTTTTTGAAACACTTTAAAAAAGTTATAACAGGTTTTCCCCCAAAAGTGCTTTATTTTTTTGGATATTTCACGTTGAAGTATCCTATTTGAAATTTGGCGAATATGAACCTATTTTTCATTGGCTATAACTCTGGTTCTACGAGGTCCAGAGACCTCAAGCGTACACCATTTTTTTTTATATTTTTTACAGGCTATATTTTTTGCTAAGAACGTTTTTTTCGACAAAATACTTACTTTTTGAGTTAATTGCGAAAAACCGTCTAAAAACGTGGTTATTTTGTTGAAAAATGAACATATTCATTCGCAAATAACTCAAAAAGTGTTGACTTGGCCAAAAAGCTCTATAGAACAAAAGTTACTTAAAATTAGTCAGTTTATGTATTTCCGGACTTATTTTGGACATATATTTTTTTACCCCCAAGAGGTGGTGAAAGTTACCCCAGGGCAAAAGCACACATCGGCACAATATCACTTTTTTTCTTTGACATGTTAGCTATGCGTATGCCAAATTTCATCTTAATCCAAGCGGTTCTTTAAAATGTACCGCAAAAACCGTGAAAGAATGTACTAATGCACAAATTGAAAATAATTTTTACTAAAGCTTAGTTAAAGCACCTATCCAATCTTTATTAAAAAGGCCCAGAATCATTTTATTTTTCAATTTTTGTTGTTAAAAGTATTCAGCAAACATATTTAACAATCTTTTGTGGTTGCGAAGTATCAGTGACTTGATATTTTATTTCACCACGAATTTGTGAAGTGTATTATTAGCATTAAATGAAAAACTGGATAAAAAATTGTTCAAAACATACCAAAAAGTTTTACAGAAAACTAAAAATAACTGACCAGAGCTAACAAATTGTGTATATTTATATATAAAAAGTTTTTTTAATAGTAATTCTTACCGGTTTCAAATTAGATTCCATCAGACCAGTCTTCCCGCTTCTTTTGCCACCTCGAGGACAATTCGTAATCAAACAACTCTCTACATAAGTATTAGCAAATACAATAAATAAAATAGTAAAAATAATATTATTGTTCACCATATTTTCTGAGTTAAGTCTACGCGATGATGTGACTTCCCGGACCACCCGGCGGTCATATTTATACTGAATATCAACACCTACTTCTGGGGTGATAACGCACTGTGTCAAATGTGTATTGTTCTGTTGCGTTTCTTGCAGGAATTTTAAAAAGCTCCTGCCGTTGATATGATAATGAGGAGCGATGTCTGAATCGGAGGAGGACGTTTCGGATAAAAATGTAAAGATTGTTGTGCTTGGCGATCCGAATGTAGGAAAAGTGAGTATAATCCCTTTTACATTTCTTGAATATCAATCTATTGGTGTGCCTTTACAGGAAAAACATTTTTCCTGTAAAAAAAGAATAAAAATTGACTATCTTACGTTTTTTTTTTTTTGGCATGAGGATTGCTGATTTAGACCCTAATTTAGTATTAGTAATACAGGGGATAGTCATACTTGGTTGTGTTAGTAAATCGAAGCCAACCAAAATTTTTTTCGGGGTAACTATGGGTAAACTGATATCTACAAGAATATAAAGAAGTGTTGAATTCTACAAAAAAAGTTGCTCTTGTTTGATTCATGTAATTCGATCGGTTATCGAGTTATTTGCTTCTAAAAGTCCAATTAATTTTAATTTTATAATAAAAAGTAAATAAACGGCGAAACCCAAGCGACTCCATTTTCAAACAAATAAATATTTAAAAATAAAATCTTTGGATTTCTTAATTCGAAAACAGATTCTCTCTTATACCTATTCCCCATCCTTCTAAAATTTGCAAGGAATAAAGGGTGATGAATGCAGAGACATGGGGGTCTATATAGTTGCACTCCACAACTCTATATAGTTACACTCCTAAAAAGTAAATATTCAGAATGTCCACCGTTTACTTCAATATATTTTATGATCAGGTTTCTCAAATATCTCGTAATATCAAATAACCCTTGTCTTTTCTCTCTTATCCACATTCGCGGTTTCTATTTTCTGTCTCAATTCTAAAAGAGAATTAATGCTTTTTTTGTAACCTAATGCCTGCATTTGCGACCAAATTAAAAAATTCAAAGGATTGAAATCAGGACTTCTTGGTGACTAAGCAAACACACTTCCAAGACCAATCGTCAATGCTAAAATTGTTAATTTAAGTATTTACGAACCTCTAAAGAATAATGTGGTAGTGCCCTGTCGTGCAAAAACCACATGTTTTGTCTTAAGGCGAGAGGTATCTTCTTTAACCCATTTCTATCCAACTTTGGACATAGGCCTTCCCCAAATCTTTCCATTTCCGTCTGTCCTTGGCTGCGCTTTTCCAGTTAGTTCCTGCAGCTTTTACAATATCGTCCTTCCATCGGATCTGAGGTTTTCCTCTTCCTCTTCTTCCTGTCCACGGTCTCCAGTTTTGTATTTCAGCATTCCATCTTTTATCTTCCTGTCTCGCATTGTGACCCCCAATTCTCCACTTTAACCCTGTTATATGTTTAGTTACATTTTTTTTACTTTTCTTTTCTCTCTTATCCATTTGTTTGCATCCATCAAACAAATTGATAAGGCGAGAGGTATATCCTCAAGTAATTCGTGTAAATGTTCTTGAAGAAAATCTAAATACAGAGGTTCATTTAAATTGGTTGGCAGTTCAAAAGGTCCTAAAGTATTCACATATTACATATATG